>NC_143037.1:5967500-6230000 GCF_057628025.1 Oncorhynchus mykiss | reverse complement strand
ACTAGCTACTGCTTCTACAGAACAGCAAGGATATGGCTCCCTCAACCTTTCCCCTGCAAGCCAGTCCCCGAGGGGGGGGGGGGGACGAGGGGGAGGTGGGGGACGAGGGGGAGGTGGGGGACGAGAGGGAGGTGGAGGACGAGAGGGAGGTGGAGGACGAGAGGGAGGTGGAGGACGAGAGGGAGGTGGAGGACGAGAGGGAGGGGGAGGTGGAGGACGAGAGGGAGGGGGAGGTGGAGGACGAGTGGGGGGGTGGAGGACGAGGACCCGGGTCCAAAATCTGATATGGAAAAGATCACATTTAACATGGATCTCCGGCTTGTTTGGCACATCTTCTACCAGCAGGTCTGAAAAGCTGTGATGGACCAGTTTCTACAGTTCTTCCCCGTAGAGTCTCTCATTTCTCTAGTCATTCTCATAGAATCACAATGGAATTAAAATGCTAAATCATCCTTCTGGGTTGTTGCTTTGAGTGAGACAGACAGACAGACAGACAGACAGACAGTAGGGTAGGATTTTCCTGCTGTTTCTACCTCTGTTCCTCACAAAGAGCCAAGATGACTGAGAAGACACATGACCTGGTAGTGGACCAGTGTCAACATGACTGAGAAGACACATGACCTGGTAGTGGATCAGTGTCAACATGACAGAGAAGACACATGACCTAGTAGTAGACCAGTGTCAACATGACTGAGAAGACACATGACGTGGTAGTGGACCAGTGTCAACATGACTGAGAAGACACATGACCTGGTAGTAGACCAGTGTCAACATGACTGAGAAGACACATGACGTGGTAGTAGACCAGTGTCAACATGACTGAGAAGACACATGACCTGGTAGTAGACCAGTGTCAACATGACTGAGAAGACACATGACCTGGTAGTAGACCAGTGTCAACATGACTGAGAAGACACATGACCTGGTAGTGGACCAGTGTCAACATGACTGAGAAGACACATGACCTGGTAGTAGACCCGTGTCAACATGACTGAGGAGACACATGACCTGGTAGTAGACCAGTGTCAACATGACTGAGAAGACACATGACCTGGTAGTGGATCAGTCTCAAACTGACTGAGAAGACACATGACCTGGTAGTAGATCAGTCTCAACATGACTGAGAAGACACATGACCTGGTAGTAGACCAGTGTCAACATGACTGAGAAGACACATGACCTGGTAGTAGATCAGTGTCAACATGACTGAGAAGACACATGACCTGGTAGTAGATCAGTGTCAACATGACTGAGAAGACACATGACCTGGTAGTAGATCAGTGTCAACATGACTGAGAAGACACATGGCGTGGTAGTGGACCAGTGTCAACATGACTGAGAAGACACATGACCTGGTAGTAGATCAGTGTCAACATGACTGAGAAGACACATGACATGGTAGTGGACCAGTGTCAACATGACTGAGAAGACACATGACCTGGTAGTAGATCAGTGTCAACATGACTGAGAAGACACATGACCTGGTAGTAGATCAGTGTCAACATGACTGAGAAGACACATGACCTGGTAGTAGATCAGTGTCAACATGACTGAGAAGACACATGGCCTGGTAGTAGATCAGTGTCAACATGACTGAGAAGACACATGACCTGGTAGTAGATCAGTGTCAACATGACTGAGAAGACACATGGCCTGGTAGTAGATCAGTGTCAACATGACTGAGAAGACACATGACCTGGTAGTAGACCAGTGTCAACATGACTGAGAAGACACATGGCGTGGTAGTGGACCAGTGTCAACATGACTGAGAAGACACATGACCTGGTAGTAGATCAGTGTCAACATGACTGAGAAGACACATGACCTGGTAGTAGATCAGTGTCAACATGACTGAGAAGACACATGACCTGGTAGTGGACCAGTGTCAACATGACTGAGAAGACACATGACCTGGTAGTAGATCAGTGTCAACATGACTGAGAAGACACATGACCTGGTAGTAGATCAGTGTCAACATGACTGAGAAGACACATGACCTGGTAGTAGATCAGTGTCAACATGACTGAGAAGACACATGACCTGGTAGTAGATCAGTGTCAACATGACTGAGAAGACACATGGCGTGGTAGTGGACCAGTGTCAACATGACTGAGAAGACACATGACCTGGTAGTAGATCAGTGTCAACATGACTGAGAAGACACATGACCTGGTAGTAGACCAGTGTCAACATGACTGAGAAGACACATGACCTGGTAGTAGACCAGTGTCAACATGACTGAGAAGACACATGACCTGGTATGAAAGACAAAACAAAACAAGATGGGAAATATTGTCAACATTACTTTGCACTTTTCACTGGCTGTCCCTCAGGTTGTGGCAGGAGGACACATATTCGGCTGCCAATACTGCACATTTTGGCTTTTCACCCAATAAATATTAAAATTTTTTCTTCATCTTTTATAGTTTCAAATTCTCGTATTGAATTATAATTTGGGGAAAGAAATATTCTCTTAGGTCTGAGTATTTGTCACAGTGTAATAGGAAATGCAGCTCTGTCTCTACCTCTCCCCTGGAGCAGAGTGAGCACAGACTGTCCTCTCTGGGCAGCCAGGTTTGTCTGTGACGACCGGTCTCTATAGCCAGACTGTCCTCTCTGGGAAGCCAGGTTGGTCTGTGACGACCGGTCTCTATAGCCAGACTGTCCTCTCTGGGCAGCCAGGTTGGTCTGTGACGACCGGTCTCTATAGCCAGACTGTCCTCTCTGGGCAGCCAGGTTTGTCTGTGACGACCGGTCTCTATAGCCAGACTGTCCTCTCTGGGAAGCCAGGTTGGTCTGTGACGACCGGTCTCTATAGCCAGACTGTCCTCTCTGGGCAGCCAGGTTTGTCTGTGAAGACCGGTCTCTATAGCCAGACTGTCCTCTCTGGGCAGCCAGGTTTGTCTGTGACGACCGGTCTCTATAGCCAGACTGTCCTCTCTGGGCAGCCAGGTTTGTCTGTGACGACCGGTCTCTATAGCCAGACTGTCCTCTCTGGACAGCCAGGTTTGTCTGTGACGACCGGTCTCTATAGCCAGACTGTCCTCTCTGGGCAGCCAGGTTTGTCTGTGAAGACCGGTCTCTATAGCCAGACTGTCCTCTCTGGGCAGCCAGGTTTGTCTGTGACGACCGGTCTCTATAGCCAGACTGTCCTCTCTGGGCAGCCAGGTTTGTCTGTGACGACCGGTCTCTATAGCCAGACTGTCCTCTCTGGGCAGCCAGGTGTGTCTGTGACGACCGGTCTCTATAGCCAGACTGTCCTCTCTGGGCAGCCAGGTTTGTCTGTGACGACCGGTCTCTATAGCCAGACTGTCCTCTCTGGGCAGCCAAGTTTGTCTGTGACGACCGGTCTCTATAGCCAGACTGTCCTCTATGGGCAGCCAGGTTTGTCTGTGACGACCGGTCTCTATAGCCAGACTGTCCTCTATGGGCAGCCAGGTTTGTCTGTGACGACCGGTCTCTATAGCCAGACTGTCCTCTCTGGGCAGCCAGGTTTGTCTATGACGACCGGTCTCTATAGCCAGACTGTCCTCTCTGGGCAGCCAGGTTTGTCTGTGACGACCGGTCTCTATAGCCAGACTGTCCTCTCTGGGCAGCCAGGTTTGTCTGTGACGACCGGTCTCTATAGCCAGACTGTCCTCTCTGGGCAGCCAGGTTGGTCTGTGACGACCGGTCTCTATAGCCAGACTGTCCTCTCTGGGCAGCCAGGTTTGTCTGTGAAGACCGGTCTCTATAGCCAGACTGTCCTCTCTGGGCAGCCAGGTTTGTCTGTGAAGACCGGTCTCTATAGCCAGACTGTCCTCTCTGGGCAGCCAGGTTTGTCTGTGAAGACCGGTCTCTATAGCCAGACTGTCCTCTCTGGGCAGCCAGGTTGGTCTGTGACGACCGGTCTCTATAGCCAGACTGTCCTCTCTGGGCAGCCAGGTTTGTCTGTGACGACCGGTCTCTATAGCCAGACTGTCCTCTCTGGGCAGCCAGGTTTGTCTGTGACGACCTGTCTCTATAGCCAGACTGTCCTCTCTGGGCAGCCAGGTTTGTCTGTGACGACCGGTCTCTATAGCCAGACTGTCCTCTCTGGGCAGCCAGGTTTGTCTGTGACGACCGGTCTCTATAGCCAGACTGTCCTCTCTGGGCAGCCAGGTTTGTCTGTGACGACCGGTCTCTTTAGCCAGACTGTCCTCTCTGGGCAGCCAGGTTTGTCTGTGACGACCGGTCTCTATAGCCAGACTGTCCTCTCTGGGCAGCCAGGTTTGTCTGTGACGACCGGTCTCTATAGCCAGACTGTCCTCTCTGGGAAGCCAGGTTGGTCTGTGACTTCCGGTCTCTATAGCCAGACTGTGTTCACTGAGTCTGTACCTAGTCAATGTTTTCCTCAGTTTTCTATCAGTCACAGTGGTCACATAGTCTGCCACCATCTACTGTCTGTTTAGAGACAAATACCATTGAAGTTTACTTAGATGTGTTGTGGTGTCTTTCCAATTGGTGATATATTTTTATTTTTATTTTGTGATGATTTGGTTGGTCCAGATTTTCTGAGTGCTGTCCTGAGGCTCTATGGGGTTGGTTTGGGTTGGTGAACTGAGCCTCAGAACCAGCTGGCTGACTGCTGTCCTGAGGCTCTATGGGGTTGGGCCTCAGAACCAGCTGGCTGACTGCTGTCCTGAGGCTCTATGGGGTTGGTTTGGGTTGGTGAACTGAGCCTCAGAACCAGCTGGCTGACTGCTGTCCTGAGGCTCTATGGGGTTGGTTTGGGTTGGTGAACTGAGCCTCAGAACCAGCTGGCTGACTGCTGTCCTGAGGCTCTATGGGGTTGGTTTGGGTTGGTGAACTGAGCCTCAGAACCAGCTGGCTGAGTGCTGTCCTGAGTCTCTATGGGGTTGGTTTGGGTTGGTGAACTGAGCCTCAGAACCAGCTGGCTGACTGCTGTCCTGAGGCTCTATGGGGTTGGTTTGGGTTGGTGAACTGAGCCTCAGAACCAGCTGGCTGAGTGCTGTCCTGAGGCTCTATGGGGTTGGTTTGAGTTGGTGAACTGAGTCTCAGAACCAGCTGACTGAGTGTTGTCCTGAGGCTCTATGGGGTTGGTTTGGGTTCGTGAACTGAGCCTCAGAACCAGCTGGCTGACTGCTGTCCTGAGGCTCTATGGGGTTGGTTTGAGTTGGTGAACTGAGCCTCAGAACCAGCTGGCTGACTGCTGTCCTGAGGCTCTATGGGGTTGGTTTGGGTTGGTGAACTGAGCCTCAGAACCAGCTGGCTGAGTGTTGTCCTGAGGCTCTATGGGGTTGGTTTGAGTTGGTGAACTGAGCCTCAGAACCAGCTGGGCTGAGTGCTGTCCTGAGGCTCTATGGGGTTGGTTTGGGTTGGTGAACTGAGCCTCAGAACCAGCTGGCTGACTGCTGTCCTGAGGCTCTATGGGGTTGGTTTGGGTTAGTGAACTGAGCCTCAGAACCAGCTGGCTGAGTGCTGTCCTGAGGCTCTATGGGGTTGGTTTGGGTTGGTGAACTGAGCCTCAGAACCAGCTGGCTGACTGCTGTCCTGAGGCTCTATGGGGTTGGTTTGAGTTGGTGAACTGAGCCTCAGAACCAGCTGGCTGACTGCTGTCCTGAGGCTCTATGGGGTTGGTTTGGGTTGGTGAACTGAGCCTCAGAACCAGCTGGCTGACTGCTGTCCTGAGGCTCTATGGGGTTGGTTTGGGTTGGTGAACTGAGCATCAGAACCAGCTGGCTGAGTGCTGTCCTGAGGCTCTATGGGGTTGGTTTGGTTTAGTGAACTGAGCCTCAGAACCAGCTGGCTGAGTGCTGTCCTGAGGCTCTATGGGGTTGGTTTGAGTTGGTGAACTGAGCCTCAGAACCAGCTGGCTGACTGCTGTCCTGAGGCTCTATGGGGTTGGTTTGGGTTGGTGAACTGAGCCTCAGAACCAGCTGGCTGACTGCTGTCCTGAGGCTCTATGGGGTTGGTTTGGGTTGGTGAACTGAGCCTCAGAACCAGCTGGCTGAGTGCTGTCCTGAGGCTCTATGGGGTTGGTTTGGGTTGGTGAACTGAGCCTCAGAACCAGCTGGCTGACTGCTGTCCTGAGGCTCTATGGGGTTGGTTTGGGTTAGTGAACTGAGCCTCAGAACCAGCTGGGCTGAGTGCTGTCCTGAGGCTCTATGGGGTTGGTTTGGGTTGGTGAACTGAGCCTCAGAACCAGCTGGCTGACTGCTGTCCTGAGGCTCTATGGGGTTGGTTTGGGTTGGTGAACTGAGCCTCAGAACCAGCTGGGCTGAGTGCTGTCCTGAGGCTCTATGGGGTTGGTTTGGGTTGGTGAACTGAGCCTCAGAACCAGGTGGCTGAGTGTTGTCCTGAGGCTCTATGGGGTTGGTTTGAGTTGGTGAACTGAGCCTCAGAACCAGCTGGCTGACTGCTGTCCTGAGGCTCTATGGGGTTGGTTTGGGTTGGTGAACTGAGCCTCAGAACCAGCTGGCTGACTGCTGTCCTGAGGCTCTATGGGGTTGGTTTGGGTTGGTGAACTGAGCCTCAGAACCAGCTGGCTGAGTGTTGTCCTGAGGCTCTATGGGGTTGGTTTGGGTTTGTGAACTGAGCCTCAGAACCAGCTGGCTGAGTGCTGTCCTGAGGCTCTATGGGGTTGGTTTGGGTTTGTGAACTGAGCCTCAGAACCAGCTGGCTGAGGGGACTCTTCTCTTGTTTCATCTCTTGACATTGTAGGGCTGTGTGATGGCATGCTTTGGGGTCACTTGTTTTGGGTATTGGCCCAATTCTGGCCCAATTCTGGCCCAATTCTGCTCTACATGCGTTATTTTGAGTTTTTCTTTCCACTTGCAATACAGTCTTGCAAAACTCTGCATGCAGTATTTCAATTGGATGTTTGTCCCATTTGGTAAATTAATTATAAGAGATTGGACCCCATACTTCACTGCCATATAGAGCAATAGGTTCTATAACTGATTGGAACATTTTGAGCCAGATTCTAATAGGAATTTAGATTTTGATGTTCCTTTTAATGGCATAGAATGCTCTTCTTGCTTTGTCTCAGCTCATTCACAGCCATGTGAAAGATACCTGTGTTGCTGATATTTAGTCCTACATATGTGTCATTTTTGGTGTGTTCTTTTAGAACTGTGTCCAAATAGAATTTATATTTGTCATCCTGATTTCTGGACCTTTTTGGAATATCATTATATTTGTTTTTTTTTAGGTTAAAGGTCAGGACCCAGGTCTGACAGAACCTGTGGTTAACGGTCAGAACCCAGGTCTGACAGAACCTGTGGTTAACGGTCAGAGCCCAGGTCTGACAGAACCTGTGGTTAACGGTCAGAGCCCAGGTCTGACAGAACCTGTGGTTAACGGTCAGAGCCCAGGTCTGACAGAACCTGTGGTTAACGGTCAGAGCCCAGGTCTGACAGAACCTGTGGTTAACGGTCAGAGCCCAGGTCTGACAGAACCTGTGGTTAACGGTCAGAGCCCAGGTCTGACAGAACCTGTGGTTAACGGTCAGAGCCCAGGTCTGACAGAACCTGTGGTTAACGGTCAGAGCCCAGGTCTGACAGAACCTGTGGTTAACGGTCAGAGTCCAGGTCTGACAGAACCTGTGGTTAACGGTCAGAGCCCAGGTCTGACAGAACCTGTGGTTAACGGTCAGAGCCCAGGTCTGACAGAACCTGTGGTTAACGGTCAGAGCCCAGGTCTGACAGAACCTGTGGTTAACGGTCAGAGCCCAGGTCTGACAGAACCTGTGGTTAACGGTCAGAGCCCAGGTCTGACAGAACCCAGAACCTGTGGTTAACGGTCAGAGCCCAGGTCTGACAGAACCTGTGGTTAACGGTCAGAGCCCAGGTCTGACAGAACCTGTGGTTAACGGTCAGAGCCCAGGTCTGACAGAACCTGTGGTTAACGGTCAGAGCCCAGGTCCGACAGAACTTGTGGTTAACGGTCAGAGCCCAGGTCTGACAGAACCTGTGGTTAACGGTCAGAGCCCAGGTCTGACAGAACCTGTGAAGATGATCTAGGTGCTGCTTGTGACCCTTCTTTAGTGGGAGACAGCAGCATCAGGTCATCTGTCTACAGCAGACCCTCCTTAGTGGGAGACAGCAGCATCAGGTCATCTGTCTACAGCAGACCCTCCTTAGTGGGAGACAGTAGCATCAGGTCATCTGTCTACAGCAGACCCTCCTTAGTGGGAGACAGCAGCATCAGGTCATCTGTCTACAGCAGACCCTCCTTAGTGGGAGACAGTAGCATCAGGTCATCTGTCTACAGCAGACCCTCCTTAGTGGGAGACAGCAGCATCAGGTCATCTGTCTACAGCAGACCCTCCTTAGTGGGAGACAGTAGCATCAGGTCGTCTGCGTACAGCAGACACTTGATTTCAGTGTTGTGTAGGGTGATACCAGGTGCTGCCGATTCTTCTAATGTTTTTTGCCAATTCATTAATGTCCCTGAGAGAAGAAGTCTGTTTGCTTGTTGTTAATTCATTAATGTAGATGTTAAATAGTGTTGGACTTATTGGGCAGCCCTGTTTCACTCCCCGTCCCTGAGAGAAGAATTCTGTTTGCTTGTTGTTAATTCATTAATGTAGATGTTAAATAGTGTTGGACTTATTGGGCAGCCCTGTTTCACTCCCCGTCCCTGAGAGAAGAAGTCTGTTTGCTTGTTGTTAATTCATTAATGTAGATGTTAAATAGTGTTGGACTTATTGGGCAGCCCTGTTTCACTCCACGTCCCTGAGAGAAGAAGTCTGTTTGCTTGTTGTTAATTAATTCATGTAGATGTTAAATAGTGTTGGACTTATTGGGCAGCCCTGTTTCACTCCACGTCCCTGAGAGAAGAAGTCTGTTTGCTTGTTGCCAATTTTAACCAGACATTTGTTTTTAGTGTACATTGATTTAATAGTATCATATGTTTTCCCTCCAATACCCCTTTCTATTAGTTTATAAAAAAGACCATGGTGCCAAATTGAATCGAATGCTTTCTTGAAATCTACAAAACACGAGTAGATTTTTCCTTTGTTTTGGTTTACTTGTTTATCAATTAGAGTGTGGAGGGTGTAAATGTGGTCTGTTGTACGATGTGTTTTTAGAAATCCAATCTGGCTTCTGCTCAGGACGTTGTGTTCGTCAAGGAAATTATGTAGTCTACTATTTATAATACTGCAGAGAATTTTCCCCAAGTTGCTGTTAACGCAAATTCCTATTTTGGGTCAAATTTGTCTCCATTTTTATAGATTGGTGTGATCAATCCCTGGTTCCAAATATCGGGGGAAATACCTGCAGTGAGGATAATGTTGAAGAGTTTGAGTATAGCCAATTTGAATTTGTGGTCTGTATATTTGATCATTTCATTTAAAATACCATCAGCACCACAGGCCTTTTGGGGTTGGAGAGTGCATAGTTTTTCCAATAATTATTTTTCTTCAATTCTGGAAACTCTTGCTGTCTCTCTCTCTTGCTGTCTCTCTCTCTCTCTCTCTCTCTCTCTCTCTCTCTCTCTCTCTCTCTCTCTCTCTCTCTCTCTCTCTCTCTCTCTCTTGCTTGCTCTCGCTGTCTCTCTCGCTCTCGCTGTCTCTCTCTCTCTCGCCGTCTGTCTCTCTCTCTATCGCTTTCTCTCGCTGTCTCTCTCTCTCTCTCGCTGTCTCTCTCACTGTCTCTCTCGCTGTCTCTCTCTGTCTCGCTCTCGCTGTCTCTCTCTCTCTCTCGCCGTCTGTCTCTCTCTCTATCGCTTTCTCTCGCTGTCTCTCTCTCTCTCTCGCTGTCTCTCTCGCTGTCTCTCTCTCTCTCGCTGTCTCTCTCTCTCTCGCCGTCTGTCTCTCTCTCTCTCGCTTTCTCTCGCCGTCTGTCTCTCTCTCTCTCTCTCCCTGTTTCCTTTCTCTCTGGTGTTGTGATCAATGGTCCTCATAGAGACTAAAGATATATTTTATCACCTTTAATAATTGTTTTTTCACAGTACCTCTACTATTCTCTTCTGACCCACGGGCTGTTTGTCTGCTAGCTAGGCAGCCTATCTCTCTTCCTCTCCTCTAGGGTCTATGTTATTGATCCCAGCTGCCTCCGACTCCTGTTCATGTGTCCACTCTGTATTTCTTTTTAAAACTATTTATTAGTTTACTCTCTGCAGTCATGCAAAATCTTCCTTTTCTCGTTCTCTCTCCTCCCTCAACCGCTATGAAGCATGTGGCTTGATTTCTCTCCCATCCCTCCCTTTTGTTCTCTCTCTCGCTCTCTTTACACCTCTCCTTCTCTTCCCCTCTGTCTCAAACCAATGGGCTTTATTGGCATGTGAAACATATGTTAACATTGCCAAAGCAAGTGAAATAGATAATGAAAATGAACAGTAAACATTACACTCACAAAAGTGTAAAGACATTTCAAATATTATGTGAAAATAGTTCAAGTACAAAAGGGAAAATAAATAAACATAAATATGGGTTGTATTTACAATCTCTGTTTCTCTCTCAATCTCTGTCTCTCTCTCTCTCAATCTGTCTCTCTCTCTCTCTCTCTCTCTGTTTCTCTCTCTCTCAATCTCTGTCTCTCTCTCTCAATCTGTCTCTCTCTCTCTCTCTCTGTTTCTCTCTCTCTCAATCTCTGTCTCTCTCTCTCTCTCCGTTTCTCTCTCTCTTTCTCTCTCTCTCAATCTCTGTCTCTCTATCTGTGCAAACGGTTAAAGTACAAAAGGGAAAATAAATCAACATAAATATGGGTTGTATTTACAATGGTGTTTGTTCTTCACTGGTTGACCTTTTCTCGTGATGAAACACTGTGGAATTTCACCCAGTAGATATGGGAGTTTATCAAAATCGGGTTTATTTTTAAAATTATTTTGTGGGTATGTGTAATCTGAGGGAAATATGTGTCTCTAATATTGGTCATGCGTTTGGCAGGAGGTTAGGAAATGCAGCTCAGTTTCCACCTCATTTTGTGGGCAGTGAGCACATAGCCTGTCTTCTCTTGAGAGCCATGTCTGCCTACGGCTGCCTTTCTCAATAGCAAGGCTATGCTCACTGGGTCTGTTCATAGTCAAATCTTTCCTTAAGTCTCTTCTCTTCAAATTAGCTGTTTCGGGCCGTTTCAGCCACACCCTTTTTGCTGACAGGTGTATAAAATCGAGCACACAGCCATGCAATCTCCATAGACCAACATTGGCAGTAGAATGGCCTTTACGGAAGAGCTCAGTGACTTTCAACGTGGGACCATCATAGGATGCCACTTTTCCAACAAGTCCGTTAGTAAAATGTTTTGCCCTGGTCAACTGTAAGGGCTGTTGTTGTGAAGTGGAAACATCTAGAAGTAACAACAGCTCAACCGTGAAGTGGTACTGAAGTGTGTAAAAATTGTCTGTCCTCGGTTGCGCAATACTCACTACTGAGTTCCAAACTGCCTCTGGAAGCAACATCAGCACAATAACTGTTTGTCAGGAGCTTCATGAAATGGGTTTCCATGGCCGAGCAGCCGCACACAAGCCTAAGATCACCATGAGCATTGCCAAGCGTCGGCTGGAGTAGTGTGAAGCTTGCTGCCATTGGACTTTGGAGCAGTGGAAACGCTCTCTGGAGTGATGAATCACGCTTCACCGTCTGACACTCTGACGAACAAATCTGGGTTTGACAGATGCCAGGAGAACGCTACCTGCCACAATGCTTAGTGCCAACTGTAAAGTTTTATGGAGGAGTAATAATGGTCTGGGGCTGTTTTTCGTTTCGGTTCGGGCTCTTTAGTTCCTGTTGAAAGGAAATCTTAGCGCAACAGCAGACAATGGCATTCTAGACCAGGCCTGGGCAAATACTGGCGACCTGATTCAGTGCAGCCCACGGATCTAAAGAAGTTGCGATTAGTACATTTTTTTATTTTTTTTGTGTGTTATTCAAATTAAAATCCCAATGAATATTCACCTTTGTGTAATGATTTAACTCCCACCTCTTGTGGGACATTTATTTTCAAGGAGTGTAATAAATATCGACTGACGGGCTGACACACACGGCACAGTTACAAATAGTAGCTAGCTAGAAATTGCGGCAAAATTGTTTGTTTTTTTCAAAGAAGTTGACAATGAATGTAGGGTGTTCCAGCAAGAGTGGACATGGAAATATGTCTTTTTTTGAGGTATCAGCTGTGTGCAAAGAAAGCATCGCTGTCTTGAAAGACTACAACTTGTCCCGACACCTCCAGACGAAGCACGCAGAGAAATACAGGAATGTGTCTTCTGAGCAGAGGACAGGTGCATCCAAAGAGTTGCTTTCTCAAGTTGCAAAAGCAGCAAGGACTTTTCACAAAAACTGCATTCAGTAAACAAAGGGAATTGTGAGAGCTAGCTATGTACTGTCCCACAAAATTGCTAAACACGGCAAGGCGTTCGCTGAGGGAGAATGCACACCAACGTGAGATGGCCGAGTTTGGGGGAAGGTGCTTTAAAAGGGTGTGGGGGGACCTGAAGTCTGAGATGGTTTGAGTTTTTCCGAATGAAAGGAAAATATGTGGATTTGCCTCAACTGAAACATAAAGAATGGTTGGCTGATTTAAAAAAAAAAAAAAAAAAAAATTAACCTTCCGTGGGCATCATGACCCTCCATGAATTACCTGAATTCCAAACTACAAGGGACATTTTGCACGTCAGATGTACAGCCTTTGTCAAAGCTTTCAAGGGAACGTTACTCCTCCTGACCCGTCAAGTAGAAGCCAACAATCTCCCCCACCTCCCGAGGGGGGGGGTGTATATAACACTGAGACGTTGTATTTAACATTCTCTCTCATCCTCTCTGTCCTGCTATCCCTCTCTCCTCTTCCATCTCTCTCTCTCATCCTCTCTGTCCTGCTATCCCTCTCTCCTCTTCCATCTCTCTCTCATCCTCTCTATCCCTCTATCTTCTATCATTCTCTCTCCTCTTCCATCTTTCTCTCTCTCATCCTCTATCCCTCTATCTTCTATCATTCTCTCTCCTCTTCCATCTCTCTCTCTCATCCTCTATCCCTCTATCTTCTATCATTCTCTCTCCTCTTCCATCTCTCTCTCTCATCCTCTATCCCTCTATCTTCTATCATTCTCTCCTCTTCCATCTCTCTCTCAGCCACGATGAAGCAGGTGGCTCGTACGGTGGCTAAAGTGGAGCTGTCGGATCATGTGTGTGACGTCGTGTTCGCTCTGTTCGACTGCGATGGTGAGTAGGTGTTTGTGTGTTCATTGTTCCATGTTTATATTAATGCGAGATGCTTTCTCTCAATATATTTTGTTAACTAATAATACTATCTCCCCCCTAATACAACTATCTCTCACTCCTCTCTCCCCCTACCTCTCTCTGCTCCCTCCTCCTTCCCTCCCTCCCTCTGCTCCCTCCTCCTTCCCTCCCTCCCTCTCCCTCCACCCCTCCTCCTTCCCTCCCTACCTCTCTCTGCTCCCTCCCTCCCTCCCTCCCCCTAGGTAATGGAGAACTGAGTAATAAGGAGTTTATAGCCATAATGAAGCAGCGCCTGATGCGAGGTCTAGAGAAACCTAAAGACATGGGTTTCACCCGGTTGGTACGAGCCATGGTGAAGTGTGCCCAAGACACCGCATGGGACTTCGCCATGCCAAAACAGAATTAGACACCTGTGTGTGTGTGTGTCATGCCCAAGCAGCATTAAGGATGGGAGGGATGTGTGTGTGCTTGGGCAGGCGTGAGAATGCAAGTGTGTGTATTCGAGTGACGAAAAGGAAGCTGCTCCTCCACACAACTCTAACCGTCGATGACGTCTTCTGGCTCTCTGTGTCTCTCTCTGTGTGTCTCTCTCTGTGTGTCTCTCTCTGTGTGTCTCTCTCTGTGTGTCTCTCTCTGTGTGTCTCTCTCTGTGTGTCTCTTTCTGTGTCTCTCTCTCTGTGTCTCTCTCTGTGTGTCTCTCTCTCTGTGTCTCTCTCTCTGTGTCTCTCTGTGTCTCTCTCTCTGTGTCTCTCTCTCTGTGTCTCTCTCTCTCTGTGTCTCTCTCTCTCTGTGTCTCTCTCTCTCTGTCTCTCTCTCTCTCTGTGTGTGTCTCTCTCTCTCTCTGTGTCTCTCTCTCTGTGTGTCTCTCTCTGTGTCTCTCTCTCTCTCTGTGTCTCTCTCTCTCTGTGTGTCTCTCTCTCTCTGTGTGTCTCTCTCTCTCTCTGTGTCTCTCTCTCTGTGTGTCTCTCTCTCTCTCTGTGTGTCTCTCTCTCTCTGTGTGTCTCTCTCTCTCTGTGTGTCTCTCTCTGTGTGTCTCTCTCTGTGTGTCTCTCTCTCTGTCTCTCGCTCTCTGTGTCTGTCTCTCTCTCTCTGTGTCTCTCTCTCTCTCTCTCTGTGTCTCTCTCTCTCTCTCTCTGTGTCTCTCTCTCTCTCTCTGTCTCTCTCTCTCTCTGTGTCTCTCTTTCTCTCTCTCTGTGTCTCTCTCTCTCTCTCTGTGTCTCTCTCTCTCTCTCTGTGTCTCTCGCTCTGTGTCTCTCTCTCTCGCTCTGTGTCTCTCTCTCTCGCTCTGTGTGTCTCTCTCTCTCTCTCTCTGTGTCTCTCTCTCTGTGTCTCTCTCTCTGTGTGTCTCTCTCTCTGTGTCTGTGTCTCTCTCTCGCTCTCTGTGTCTCTCTCTCTCTCTGTGTCTCTCTGTCTGTCTCTGTCTCTGTCTCTCTCTCTGTCTCTCTGTGTCTCTCTCTGTCTCGCTCTCTCTCTGTCTCTGTCTCTGTGTCTCGGATTAAAAGCATATAGTTAATTGGCGACAATAGGCGTAATAACTCATATCTGTTCACACCAATTAAAGACATCAAACTCATTATGACATCACCTCTGGCTTAAACATAATCAATCATGTTACTACAATATGGTTCTTTCATCCCAAATGACACCCTATTCCCTATGTAGTGCACTACTGTAGACCAGGGCCCTATGGGGAATGGCACCCTATTCCCTATGTAGTGCACTACTTTAGACCAGGGCCCTATGGGGAATGGCACCCTATTCCCTATGTAGGGCACTCCTTTAGACCAGGGCCCTATGGGGAATGGCACCCTATTCCCTATGTAGTGCACTACTTTAGACCAGGGCCCTATGGGGAATGGCACCCTATTCCCTATGTAGGGCACTCCTTTAGACCAGGGCCCTATGGGGAATGGCACCCTATTCCCTATGTAGGGCACTCCTTTAGACCAGGGCCCTATGGGGAATGGCACCCTATTCCCTATGTAGTGCACTACTTTAGACGAGAACCCTATGGGTCTTCTTATGGGCCCTGGTCAAGCGTAGTGCACTACA
The DNA here is from genome assembly GCF_057628025.1 of Oncorhynchus mykiss. NCBI lineage: Eukaryota > Metazoa > Chordata > Actinopteri > Salmoniformes > Salmonidae > Oncorhynchus > Oncorhynchus mykiss. The sequence continues at coordinate 6,214,786 of NC_143037.1, read as the reverse complement.
TGGGGAATAGGGTGCCATTCCCCATAGGGCCCTGGTCTAAAGTAGTGCACTACATAGGGAATAGGGTGCCATTTTGAGATGCTGACGCGGCAGTTTGTCCTAAAAGGCTTTCCATGGACGGCGCTCCGCAATGCATCATGGGTATTATTAGGGGATGGGAGTTATAGTCTTGTATATTTATTGTTTTGCGATTTGTAGTAATTGTCTTGGCGAATGTAATGTAAACAAACACAACCTTTTTTCCTGAATAAGGATTAAACAGCATTTTATAAACCCTCGTTATACTTTAGAGGATTTATGTTTGACTGCAAAACACAAGAAATCCTGTTACTCCCTCAATTCAAAGGTTAAAGGATTCGTTTAAATCATGTGGAATGTCTCTCTAAAATAGGTGTCTCTCTATGAGGCTGTTCCATCTCTCTCCTCTTCCATCTCTCTCATCCTCTGTCCTTCTATCCCTCTATCTAATGTGTCTCTCTATGAGGATGTTCCATCTCTCTCATCCTCTGTCCTTCTATCCCTCTATCTAATGTGTCTCGAAGATATTGTGCAACTGTACAGACTCTCTATGAGGCTGTTCCATCGCTCTCCTCTTCCATCTCTCTCTCATCCTCTCTGTCCTTCTATCTAATGTGTCTCTCTATGAGGCTGTTCCATCTCTCTCCTCTTCCATCTCTCTCATCCTCTCTGTCCTTCTATCCCTCTATCTAATGTGTCTCTCTATGAGGCTGTTCCATCTCTCTCTCATCCTCTCAGTCCTTCTATCCCTCTATCTAATGTGTCTCGAAGATATTCTACAACTGTACAGACAGTAGCCGTTGGAGTATTCCCTGCTACCATCCCGGCCTGTTTTATTTCAGAGAGCGGGTTATTATTACTGAATGACTTTATAATTCTGATGTTCAACCAGAGTATTATTAAAGATGTTTGTTTTTCTGAATAGACTCGTTGTCCTCTTTGACCTTTGACCTGGCTAGACGCGTAGCTCCCTCCAGCAACCGTTCCTTGATTTTTACCTGGCGGCTTTATTCTGTAGATTTAGTCAGAATTATCACCTTCCGTGAGAACTATAAAGTAAATGAAAATACAGTTAAACACACTCTTACAACCTTCTCATCTTACGAGTGACTTATTAGCTTGGTATAACTCTGAAGTGCTGACATACATGAACAGTTTAGCCGGGCGTTATAACAGTGCCCGATTAAACACATGAATAAAGGAAAAATACCTCATTGGCTGCTGATTACAGAAGGGAGGAAATCAAACTTCACACTTATTATTCCTGGCATGAATTCACGCTTCATCCTTAATTATTATAACGTTTACCATCCTAACATACACGCTTCAACTTTTACCAACTACACCCGATGACATGAAAACTTAGCTAACGCAGCGCGGGATTGCCTTCGCTCCAAATGTGTGTTGCTACGATAAGGATCCCCGTTACAACGGTTATTAGCCACGAGGTTCCGCTTGTCTTATCATTTCCTCCGCACAGCGAAACACGTAAACAATTCAAACGAAAGACAACGACAACCTGTAAGTCTTAACTGTCAGTTACAAGACGGACTCCCTGCTCTGGTCAAAACGATTCGCTATGCCCACGGATGTTGTTTGTTGTTGTTTTTTTCTCCGCACTTGGTACTTTTGGTGAGAGGTGATCCAATCGCTGATGACTTTGTTTTCACCCCAAATGACGGTGGATTCAGACTAAAGTAGCGAACAAGTCATTTATTTAAAAAAATATAGGAGTAAAAATTTCTCTATTCTCAGAGCCAATTTTCTAGAGATGCTTTGTGGATATGGGCCCTGACCCTAAAACCCACAATGTTGGTGCGTCATGTGACGACCCTGCCACCTTATTGGTGTGCTGATGATTCAGGCCATAACCTTTTAAGGTTTATGAATGCTTCTTACTTCAACAACACCATGGTCTTCTCAACCTTGTCATTCAGATTGTGGGTGATGTGTATCCCGTGAAACTTGAAGCTTTATACATTATTTTTTGTTTTGTTGACATTGAGGGAGAGGTTGTTTTTCTGGCACCACTCCACCACCCTCACCTCCTCCCTGAAGGCCGTCTCGTCGTTGTTGGTAATCAGGCCTACCACTGTTGTGATTGAGTTGGAGGTGTGCGAGGCCACTCAGTCATGGGTGAATAGGGTGTACAGGAGGGGGCTGAGCACGCACCTTTATGGGTTCCCAGTGTTGAGGATCAGCGTAGTGAGGGTGTTGTTTCCGACCTTAACCAACTGGGGGCGACCTGTCAGGAAGTCCAGGACTCCGTTGCACAGGACGGGGTTCAGACCCAGGGCCTCCAGCTTGATGATGAGCTTGGAGGGTACTATGGTGTTGAAGGCTGAGCTGTAGTCAATGAACAGCATTATTACATAGGTATTCCTCTTGTCCAGATGGGATAGGGCAGTGTGCAGTGCAAATCTGTGGATTTGTTGGGCTGGTATGCAAATTGCAGTAGGTCAAGTGTGTCGGGTAAGGTGGAGGTGATATGATCCTTAACTAACCTCTCAAAGCACTTCATGGAAATCCTACCTTTCAAGGGCCTGAATGGCTACACTAGTATACAAATTCTAAACACACACAATTGTTATTATATGTTGTCCTGTCTACCCGTCCTGTCTACCCGTAACTGTCTACCCGTAATTGTCTACCCGTCCTGTCTACCAGTAACTGTCTACCCGTCCTGTCTACCCGTGACAGTCTACCCGTCCTGTCTACCCGTGACTGTCTACCCGTAACTGTCTACTCGTAACTGTCTACCAGTAACTGTCTACCCGTCCTGTCTACCCGTCACTGTCTACCAGTAACTGTCTACCCGTCCTGTCTACCAGTAACTGTCTACCTGTCCTGTCTACCCTACCTGTCTACCAGTAACTGTCTACCCGTCCTGTCTACCAGTAACTGTCTACCAGTAACTGTCTACCCGTCACTGTCTACCAGTAACTGTCTACCCGCCCTGTCTACCAGTAACTGTCTACCCGTCCTGTCTACCAGTAACTGTCTACCAGTAACTGTCTACCAGTAACTGTCTACCAGTAACTGTCTACCAGTAACTGTCTACCCGTCCTGTCTACCAGTAACTGTCTACCCGTCCTGTCTACCAGTAACTGTCTACCCGTCCTGTCTACCAGTAACTGTCTACCCGTCCTGTCTACCAGTAACTGTCTACCCGTCACTGTCTACCAGTAACTGTCTACCCGTCCTGTCTACCAGTAACTGTCTACCCGTCCTGTCTACCAGTAACTGTCTACCAGTAACTGTCTACCCGTCACTGTCTACCCGTCACTGTCTACCAGTAACTGTCTACCCGTCCTGTCTACCAGTAACTGTCTACCCGTCCTGTCTACCAGTAACTGTCTACCAGTAACTGTCTACCAGTAACTGTCTACCCGTCCTGTCTACCAGTAACTGTCTACCCGTCCTGTCTACCAGTAACTGTCTACCCGTCCTGTCTACCAGTAACTGTCTACCCGTCACTGTCTACCAGTAACTGTCTACCCGTCCTGTCTACCAGTAACTGTCTACCCGTCCTGTCTACCAGTAACTGTCTACCCGTCCTGTCTACCAGTAACTGTCTACCAGTAACTGTCTACCCGTCACTGTCTACCAGTAACTGTCTACCCGTCACTGTCTACCAGTAACTGTCTACCCGTCCTGTCTACCAGTAACTGTCTACCCGTCCTGTCTACCAGTAACTGTCTACCCGTCCTGTCTACCAGTAACTGTCTACCCGTCCTGTCTACCCGTCCTGTCTACCAGTAACTGTCTACCAGTAACTGTCTACCCGTCACTGTCTACCAGTAACTGTCTACCGTCACTGTCTACCAGTAACTGTCTACCCGTCCTGTCTACCAGTAACTGTCTACCCGTCCTGTCTACCAGTAACTGTCTACCCGTCCTGTCTACCAGTAACTGTCTACCCGTCCTGTCTACCAGTAACTGTCTACCCGTCCTGTCTACCAGTAACTGTCTACCCGTCCTGTCTACCAGTAACTGTCTACCCGTCCTGTCTACCAGTAACTGTCTACCCGTCCTGTCTACCAGTAACTGTCTACCCGTCCTGTCTACCAGTAACTGTCTACCCGTCCTGTCTACCAGTAACTGTCTACCCGTCCTGTCTACCAGTGTAAATGTAGATACCATTAAAGAACTAAACAAATCAGGAAGGCTACCCCATGAATGAATGTGTGGACGCACACAATAACAGAATGATTGTAAATTAACGAGTGCATAATGAACTGTTTAACACTGATGGCCACAAGATGGCGACGAAGGACTCCTGAGGGTTTTCAGGCACTTGACACATTGAAACAGTTGCTAACCTCTTCTCCTTGTTTAGGTTTTGCCGGATCATTTAATCTATCGGTTTGAAGAAGGAAAAAAAAACATGTTTTTATGTCATCTGTCCTTATACAGGATCACAGTGGGAAGCATCAGCCTGTTGCACACTAGTTCCTCATACTGTCCATGCTCTCATTTCACAGGCACGTACTGCTCACCTCACCCCCAGCAAGGCTGCTCCATGATACCACAATGTGCTGTTAACAATGTCTCGTGTCACACTTCAGCGCAGTACCATCCTTAACCCTGCCACTCTTTACCAACTGACGATGATGTCGAGCCCTATGATTGTTCTGTCTTTAGTTGACCAGGTCTGTAAAGCTACGCCCTGATTTATCTGACGTGCCTTTTAATGAATGCTGATTCGGAACTATTTATTGATGGTTCAGCTCCAAAATCTCCTCAAGACGAACCAATAGTGGCTTATGCAGTAAACTACGGCTGCCACTACCTCAGTGCTAAACTACCACCCCATCGGGCAGCTCAGGATCTCGAATTGCTTTCTCTTTCTAGAGCATTTATTTTGGCCAAGGATAAAACTGTTATGATTTCTACTGACAGCAGGTATGCATTTGGAGTTGTATCAATCGTCCCATCACTAAAAGGGAATTGAACGCACCCCTAGTGGGGTGCCTAGTCGGGAACCGGAACAGGGTTGGGCTACCACTGCTCTAGGGTCCTGTGGTGAAACGACTGCTGTACCAGGTTTCGGGCAACAGCTCTCTTCCAGGGCCCATATTCACAAAGCGTCTCAAGAGCAGCGATAGTGATATAGGATATTATATAGCTTCCCCCTTGTAACTGTACTCAGGGTGAAGGCAGAACGGATCCTAAACTCAGTACTGTTGGTTATGTCACCTGGCCTGTCAGCAATGCCACTCCACCTGAAATGCAACAACAACATGAATAAGAAATAGTTACCGTAGTCAGTCAGCAACTTAGCTAAATAATGGCCTAATGAGCCGCAGTGAAATTAGGCGGGGCATTTATCTTACCAACTTTCCGTCACCAATACATAAGTTAACAGGCAGGAGAGCAACGTCGTTTTGACAGAAGTCCGTAACTAGCTAGTCTTTAAAATAAAGCTACCAATTTTATAGTTAGTTAGTTCTTTTATAGAAAGCTTACAGTCCACTTAACGTTAGTTAGCTAACTAGCTGAGGTGAACTCTGATGGTGGGAGTTTCGATTTAACTGTCTAGTTAATAGCATTTGTATTAACGTCGTCAATCAGATGAATAGCTAGCAAATATATAGGTTATATACACTTAAGTGTCACACGGAAAAGCAGGTGGGGTGGATATGCGTCGTTTTCCGCAGCGGCGGCGGCCAGCGCTGCCAGAGCCCATGTGAAGCTGGCCACAATAGTGGAATTTGCTGTTTGCTTAACAAAATAAAAGTCTCGCATTGAAACTGACGGCAAACTGATAAAAAAAATAGTGGAACCATGACATATTTTGACTAGATAATGCTTAACAAGTTTGGAATGTTATATAAATTCAACAAAAGACAATAATTAGTTAATTTGACAAAAAAAAGACAGTTGAAATCGCACTGTGGACATATGAGACTTTCATCGACCTGGCCAAGGCTTTCGACTCTGTCAATCACCACATTCTTATTGGCAGACTCAACAGCCTTGGTTTCTCAAATGGTTGCCTCGCCTGGTTCACCAACTACTTCTCTGATAGAGCTCAGTGTGTCAAATCGGGGGGCCTGTTGTCCGGACTTCTGGCGCTCTCTATGGGGGTGACACAGGGTTCAATCCTCGGGCCGACTCTTCTCTCTATACATCAATGATGTCGCTCTTGCTGCTGTTGATTCTCTAATTCACCTCTACGCAGACAACAGCATTCTGTATACTTCTGGCCCTTCTTTGGACACTGTTAACTAACCTCCAGGCAAGCTTCAATGCCATACAATTATCCTTCCGTGGCCTCCAACTGCTCTTTTAAATACAAGTAAAACTAAATGCATGCTCTTCAACCGATCGCTACCTGCACCTACCTGCCTGTCCAACATCACGACTCTGGACGGCTCTGACTTAGAATACGTGGACAACTACAAATACCTAGGTGTCTGGTTAGACTGTAAACTTTCCTTACAGACACATTAAGCATCTCCAATCAAAAATTGAATCTAGAATCAGCTTCCTATTTCGCAACAAAGCATCCTTCACTCATGCTGCCAAACATACCCTTGTAAAACTGACCATCCTACCGATCCTCGACTTTGGCGATGTCATCTATAAAATAGCCTCCAACACTCTACTCAGCAAACTGGATGTAGTCTATCACAGTGCCATCCGTTTTGTCACCAAAGCCCCATATACTACCCACCACTACGACCTGTACGCTCTCGTTGGCTGGCCCTCGCTTCATACTCGTCGCCAAACCCACTGGCTACAGGTTATCTACAAGTCTCTGCTAGGTAAAGCCCCGCCCTATCTCAGCTCACTGGTCACCATAGCATCACCCACCTGTAGCACACGCTCCAGCAGGTATATCTCACTGGTCACCCCCAAAGCCAATTCCACCTTTGGTCGCCTTTCCTTCCAGTTCTCTGCTGCCACTGACTGGAATGAACTGCAAAAATCACTGAAGCTGGAGATTCCCCATCTCCCTCACTAACTTTAAGCACCAGCTGTCAGGGCAGTTCACAGATCACTGCACCTGTTCATAGCCCATCTGTATACAGCCCATCTATCTACCTCATCCCCATACTGTATTTATTTATTTAGCTTGCTCCTTTGCACCCCAGTATCTCAACTTGCACATCTACCATTCCAGTGTTTAATTGCTATATTGTAATTATTTCGCCACTATGGCCTATTTATTGCCTTACCTCCCTAATCTCACCTCATTTGCACTCACTGTATATATACTTTTTCTACTGTATTATTGACTGTATGTTTGTTTTATTCCATGTGTAACTCCGTGTTGTTGTCTGTGTCGAACTGCTTTGCTTTATCTTGGCCAGGTCGCAGTTGCAAACGAGAACTTGTTCTCAACTAGCCTACCTGGTTAAATAAAGGTTAAATTAAAAAATAAAAATGCAATGGGGGCATTGGGTATTCACTGTACAGCCGCGCCTATGGATCTTGGGTATCAGCCAATTCAGTTACACCCTTAGAACACAACTGTGAACAGTTTACACATATTAGCGTCGTAGCTCTTACTGCAGCACTTCGACTGTGGAAAATCACCTTACCTTTTGGATCTCTGGGCCTTGGTTTATTTATTATATGTATATAATTGTACCTTTATTTAACTAAGCAAGTGAGTTAAAAAACAAATTATTATTTACAGTGACGGCCTTCACCGGACGACTCTGGGCCAATTGTGCGCCGCCCTTTGGAACTCCCAATCGCGGCCGGTTGTGATGCCCCATTTCATTCCAGGCTGTGTCAGCCTACTCAGTGACACCCACAGAACACAAACTTTGAAGAGTTTTACATAAAATATCTTTATTGCAGGAATTTTGACCCCCGAGATCCATAGGTAAGGCTGTCCACCCACAATATGAATATTCAATACGCACAATATGAATATTCATTACGCACAATATGAATATTCAATACGCACAATAGGCTGAATAGTGAGATGATTTCCCAGAGTTAAAGTCCTGCAATTAGAGCTACAAAGCTAATATTTATTTAAAACTCTACACAGTTGTCAACATTTAATGGACCCAAGACTGCATAGTGAATACAATGTAATTATGAAGTCTAATACATCCATAGTCCAATTTCAACATTTAATTTGTAAAAAAAAAAACTAAAATATTGTCTTTTTGTTGAATTTATTTAACAACATTCAAATCTTGTTTAGCATTACCTAGTTTGCCGATGACACAACCGTGGTAGGCCTGATCACCAACAACGACGAGACAGCCTATAGGGAGGTGGTCAGAGACCTGACCGTGTGGTGCCAGAATAACAACCTCTCCCCTCTCTGACTAAGGAGATGATTGTGGACTACAGGAGAAGGAGGACTGCACACGCCCATATTTTTCATAAAACTGCATTGATAGTTAAGGGCTTGCATTTCACTGTAAAGGTCTACACCTGTTGTATTCGGTGCATGTGACAAATAACATGTGATTTGAAATATGGTATGATTCTACTATTTAGATCTGTTTGCATCTGTTTCAATACGGGACTTTTATTTTGAAGGTAATGCGCAAATTCCAATATTGTTGCTAATAGTTGTGGCTAGCTTCACACAGGTGATCCAAATGCAATCGAGCAACGCGCCATGACATTGATCAACTTATTGTGTGTTAGATACCACAGATTGTTTGATTGACACTGCCTCATCATATTCGAGTAATACATTAAATATGTAAATCAATTGAAACTGTATTAATTAGAAAACACATACAGTACCAGTCAAAAGTTTGGACATACCTACTCATTCAAGGGTTTCTCTTTATTTGTACTATTTTCTACATTGTAGAATAGTGAAGACATTAAAACTAGGAACACATATGGAATCATGCAGTAACCAATAAAGTGTTAAGTCTAAATATATTTTAAACTTGAGATTCTTGAAAGTAGCCACCATTTACCTTGATGACAGCTTTACACACTCTTGGCATTCTCTCAACCAGCTTTATGAGGAATGCTTTTCCAACAGTCTTGAAAGAGTTCCCACATATGCTGAGCACTTGTTGGCTGCTTTTCCTTCACTCTGCGGTCCAACTCATTCCAAACCATCTCATTTGGGTTGAGGTCGCGTCATTGTTGAGGCCAGGTCATCTGATGCACTCGATCACTCTCCTTCTTGGTCAAATAGCTCTTACGCAGCCTGGAGGTGTGTTGGGTCATTGTCCTGTTGAAAAACAAATGATTGTCCCACTAAGCGCATTGTCCCACCTACTCTGTGTCTCACGAAGACATGATGGCTGGAACCAAAAATCTCAAATTTGGACTCATGAGACCAAAGGACATATTTCCACCAGTCTAATGGCTCATGTTTATTGGCCAAACAAGTCTTCTTATTGGTGTCCTTTGGTAGTGGTTTCTTTACAGCAATTCGACCATGAAGGCCTGAATGACAGTCTCCTCTGAACAGTTGATGTTGAGATGTGTCTGTTACTTTAACTCTCTGAAGCATTTATTTGGGCTGCAATTTCTGAGGCTGGTAACTCTAATGAACTTATCCTCCGCAGCAGAGGTAACTCTGGGTCTTCCTTTCCTGTGGCGGTCCTCATGAGAGCCAGTTTCATCACAGCCCTTGATGGTTTTTTGCGACTGCACTTGAAACTTTCAAAGTTCTTGAAATGATGGACTGTCGTTTCTCTTTGCTTATTTGAGCTGTTCCTGCCACAATATGCACTTGGTCTTTTACCAAATAGGGCCGTCTTCTGTATACCCCCCCCCCCCCCCTACCCTGTCACAACACAACTGATTGGCTCAAACGCATTAAGGAAGGAAATAAATTCCACAAATAAGCTTTTTACGAGGCACATTGTTAATTGAAATGCATTCCAGGTGACTACCCCACGAAGCTGGTTGAGAGAACGCTAAGCTGTCATCAAGGCAAAGGGTGGCTACAATGAAGAATCTCATAACATGTATATGTTTAACACACGATTCCATGTGTTTAATTCATAGTTTGTCTTCACTATTATATACCCTTGGGGAAATCCCCTTATAACCTCTTGGGGATCATGATCCTGAGTTTCTGGAGTGCCCTGTAAGGGTGAAGGATATTGAGGTGGCAAAAGTTAGATGGGTCAATCGAATCTCCTTTGCAGAGACGATTAATATAAAAACAAGTGAAGAGAGTGTGGTGGATACACCCACAGCCAGTAGTAAATGTGTGTTTTGTGTTTAAAAAGGGTGGATTGTTGCGTTTCATTGCCAGTTATAAACTGAACACAAGTCTAAAGGAAGTGTAAGGAACTGGACATTAAATTGAAGCTGTGGCAGAAAAGTTTTTGGGACTCAAGGATTTTACATTTTTAGACTTGCAAGAGGTACTGGCGCCAAAGTCCCCCACCCTCCCAGGTTCCCATTGAGCCAGATCTGTTTTATTTTTAACATAAGTGCCTTGATTTACTATTTTTGGGGGGGAAATCCTGTTGTTTTGTAGTTGGTGGCGGGATGCACATTAAATTGAGTGATCGACAATATACCATAGAGGAAAAAAGTGCATGTCAGAGTACAAACCCAGCCATGAAGTCGAAGGAATTGTCCGTAGAGCTCCGAGACGGGATTGTGTCGAGGCACAGATCTGGGGAAGGGTACCCCCCAAAAAAATTCTGCAGCATTGAAGGCCCCCAAGAACATAGTGGCCTCATTCTTAAAATGGTAAAGTTTGGAACCACCAAGACTCTTCCTAGAGCTGGTCGCCCAGCAAACTCAGCAATCGGGGGAGAAGTACCTTGGTCAGGGAGGTGACCAAGAACCCGATGGTCACTCCAACAGAGCTCCAGAGTTCCTTTCTGGGAGAAGCTTCCAAAAAGGACAACCATCTCTACAGCACACCACAAAATCAGACATTTATGGTAGTGGCCAGACCTCAGTAAAAGGCACGACAGCACGCTTGAAGTTTGCCAAAGGGCACCTAAAGGACTCTGACCATGAGAAACAAGATTATTTGGTCTGATGAAAACCAAGATTGAACTCTTTGGCCTGAATGCCAAGCGTCACATCTGGAGTAAACCTGGTACCATCCCAACGGTGAAGCATGGTGGTGGCAGCATCATGCTGTGGGGATGTTTTTCAGCGGCAGGGACTGGGGGACTAGTCATGATGGATGGAAAGATGAACGGAGAAAAGTACAGAGATCCATGGTGAAAACCTGCTCCAGAGCACTCAGGACATCAGACTAGGGGGAGGGTTCACCTTCCAACAGGACAACGACCCTAAGCACACAGCCAAGACAACGCAGGAGTTGCTTCAGGACAAGTCTCAATGTCCTTGAGTGGCCCAGCCAGAGCTCAGACTTGAACCCGATCGAACATCTCAGGAGAGACCTGAAAACAGCTGTGCAGCGACACTCCCCATCCCCACTCCCCATGACAGAGGTTGAGAGGATCTGCAGAAAAGAATGGGAGAAACACCCCAGGTGTGCCAAGCTTGTAGTGTCATACCCAAAAAGATTCAAGGCTGTAATCACTGCCAAAAGTGCATCAACAAAGTACTGAGTAAATGATCGGAATACTCATGTAAATTCTATTTTGTTATTTTTTTAATACTTTTGCAAACATTTCTAAAAACCTGTTTTTGCTTTATGTGGTATTGTGTGTAGATTTAATCCATTTTAGGGCCTGAATATTAGTTTGAAAAAAAAATGTATTTATTTATTATAACGGTGTATCCAACCTATACACTTTAGGGACGGCAGGTAGCCTAGTGGTTAGAGTGTAGGGACGGCAGGTAGCCTAGTGGTTAGAGTGTAGGGACGGCAGGTAGCCTAGTGGTTAGAGTGTAGGGACGGCGGGTAGCCTAGTGGTTAGAGTGTAGGGACGGCGGGTAGCCTAGTGGTTAGAGTGTAGGGACGGCAGGTAGCCTAGTGGTTAGAGTGTAGGGACGGCAGGTAGCCTAGTGGTTAGAGTGTAGGGACGGCAGGTAGCCTAGTGGTTAGAGTGTAGGGACGGCAGGTAGCCTAGTGGTTAGAGTGTAGGGACGGCAGGTAGCCTAGTGGTTAGAGTGTAGGGACGGCAGGTAGCCTAGTGGTTAGAGTGTAGGGACGGCAGGTAGCCTAGTGGTTAGAGTGTAGGGACGGCAGGTAGCCTAGTGGTTAGAGTGTAGGGACGGCAGGTAGCCTAGTGGTTAGAGTGTAGGGACGGCAGGTAGCCTAGTGGTTAGAGTGTAGGGCCAAGGTTACTAGATTGAATCCCCGAGCTGACAAGGTACAAATCTGTCGTTCTGAACAAGGCAGTTAACCCACTGTTCCTAGACCGTCATTGTAAATAACAATTTGCTCTTAAACTGACTTGCGTAGCTAAATAAAAGGTATTTAATTTATTTTGTATTTTTAGGTATGCTAAAAAGGGAAGTAATGTTTGCTTCCTTGGGCCCTAGTTAAAAATATGCAAAGGGCTCTCTACCTCATTCCTCTTCAACCAAAGTGCATTAATTGAGTAGCAAACTGCAGTAGAAAAGAGATTCAGTAACCTAGAGGACAAGGTTAAGTAAAATAAAAAAATTGGCCTTCTGGGTTATTTCCATGTTGGTTCTATTTAATGTATGTTTGAATTCATTTGTACTCTACGTTCCTAAGTGAAAGGAAAAAGACAGCTTCTAAATGTGGAGGGAGGAAGGACAGAGATTGGAACAACTAGGTATTTTATTCAAGTAGTAACAATACTCAATAAGAAAATAAGACTAGAAACAGGAAATTGAAAATTCACAAAATTAAAAACAACTTGTGGTTGGTTGGCTGCTGAACCAATGAACCACCAAACCAATAGGCTGGCAGTTTTGACTTCAGCAGGAATCAACATCACATCTGAAATGGCAGTGTATTCCCTACAGTACACTACTTACTAGTGAACGGGGTACCATTTCAGATGCAACCAGATCCTGTTCAGTAAGCACAACAGAATTACTTTTTAAATGTATTTTTAGAAACGGAGTTTACCGTTTCAAAACGTTTTGTTTCAGTACATCCTACTGAACGCGACCCAGGAAGTTATTTTTAGACTGCAGCTTGTAATAACAGTTGGATGATCCCTGATACTCCCAGGCTAAAAAAAAAAAACGTAAATACTGATCTAAAACGGGTGCGTTCCAGGCTGACTACATTGCAGTGGTTGAATCCTTATCCAGGGGCGTGTGATCTGGTAGGCCACTGCAAATGTAGTCAGCCTGGAACGCACCCACTACGAAATATCCACACCATAATAAATCATACCAAAAGAGAAACTAAAAGATCATTTCATTCAACCCTCAAAAACAAAACCCACAGGTCTGCATGTTCCATACAAAAACAGTCATTTTCCTGACAACACAAAAATCAAAACGAATAACCCTTTTCCCCGCAATGCAAACTGCAATAAACAAGAAACAGAATTTAAATTTACGACTGGGGGAGAAAAGAGAGAAAAAAATATCACTGGACAGAATGTGTGAGATCCAGGCTAACAATTTCACAACGAGCAACATATTAAGTGGCCGAGAGAGAAATGAAATCTGAAAACAGTTTGACTTGATATTTAACTGAATTGGTGGCTGACTACCGCCACCTGGTGGCTATATGATGTACATGAATCCTTCGTGATCCGTCCTGAAGGCACAAGGGGAGACAAGCCAAGACACCTCACCTGCAGCCTTTCTTCTGTCCTAAACGGCACCCTATTCCCTACGTAGTGTACTACTTTCGATCAGGTCAAAAGTAGTGCACTACTTAGGGAATAGGGTGCCGTTTAGGACATAAGAAAGGCTGCAGGGGAGGTGTCTTGACTGGGTGCCATTTCAAGGAAAGCTAGTCTCCACTTCTACAGCGTCATTCCGCCATTACAGAAATGTGCATTTTAAAAGGACTGGTTTAACACAGACGTACGAACTACAAATCACCCGCCACTTATGTGAGTGCAGCAGTCTCAGCTCTAGTTCAGTTCACGATCTTCAGCTCAGTCAGGTTTCTGCTGAGGGGGAAGTCGGGGGATGGGGAGGGGGGCAGACCGTCCTGGTCCTCAGATAGTCCTGGGTCGAGAGGGGAGGAAGAGGGGTAGTGACAAACGATGACTAGGTTCTCAGTCGCTGTCGAACTTGATGGAGTTGACGGACTGGGAGATGGCTCCTCCACAGTAGCTACCCCTCTTCTTCTTGGTCTTCTCGTGACGGAAGGACTTCCCTTTGGTGAAGCGGAGCACGTCATTGGCTCTCTGGCCCCAGTCTCCATCCGACCCGCGCTGAGGAGAACACAGAGACGGTCAGAACCCGTCTAGCCAATCATGACATGTTGACGACTGTCGATCCATAACTACTGTACAGCTTTTACTATGAGTTTTAGGAACAAGCACTGGAAATTAGTGCAAGCTAAGATGTGAACGTGAACATTGTGAATGATTTAAAACATTGTACATAAGGTTGGAATAATGCTGTGAAATGATAATGCCCTTTTAGTGTTATTTGAAAAGACGTCCTTAAAATTTCAGCCTGTGTCGGTAGGATGACGTTTGTCTGCCTAGTGACATCACAATGCGGTAAATTAGTTAATAGACCAATAAGAAAAGAGTTCCAAAGCTCTCGGCCAATAACTCGTTTTCAGTTCTCCCCTCCCAGCTAAATTGGAAACTCGATCTTTGCCAAGAAGCTGTTCGTTTCTCTTTTTTGACCATTTAGAATTTTAACCAATCACAGTAAGGTATTTAAATCATTACCCAGAAATTACTTGTTAGATTTAAAAATTAAATTAAATGTTTAAATGCCCTTCACTTGAGTGAATAAATATTACCAATAATGTTTCTACACAGAGAGCTGTAATGGTGTTTAAATGAAGGGCTTAGTACACAGAGCTGTAATGGTGTTTAAATGAAGGGCTTAGTACACAGAGCTGTAATGGTGTTTAAATGAAGGGCTTAGTACACAGAGCTGTAATGGTGTTTAAATGAAGGGCTTAGTACACAGAGAGCTGTAATGGTGTTTAAATGAAGGGCTTAGTACACAGAGCTGTAATGTGTGTTTAAATGAAGGGCTTAGTACACAGAGCTGTAATGTGTGTTTAAATGAAGGGCTTAGTACACAGAGCTGTAATGTGTGTTTAAATGAAGGGCTTAGTACACAGAGAGCTGTAATGGTGTTTAAATGAAGGGCTTAGTACACAGAGCTGTAATGGTGTTTAAATGAAGGGCTTAGTACACAGAGAGCTGTAATGGTGTTTAAATGAAGGGCTTAGTACACAGAGCTGTAATGGTGTTTAAATGAAGGGCTTAGTACACAGAGAGCTGTAATGGTGTTTAAATGAAGGGCTTAGTACACAGAGAGCTGTAATGGTGTTTAAATGAAGGGCTTAGTACACAGAGAGCTGTAATGTGTGTTTAAATGAAGGGCTTAGTACACAGAGAGCTGTAATGGTGTTTAAATGAAGGGCTTAGTACACAGAGAGCTGTAATGGTGTTTAAATGAAGGGCTTAGTACACAGAGAGCTGTAATGGTGTTTAAATGAAGGGCTTAGTACACAGAGAGCTGTAATGGTGTTTAAATGAAGGGCTTAGTACACAGAGAGCTGTAATGGGTGTTTAAATGAAGGGTTTAGTACACAGAGAGCTGTAATGTGTGTTTAAATGAAGGGCTTAGTACACAGAGAGCTGTAATGGTGTTTAAATGAAGGGCTTAGTACACAGAGCTGTAATGGTGTTTAAATGAAGGGCTTAGTACACAGAGAGCTGTAATGGTGTTTAAATGAAGGGTTTAGTACACAGAGAGCTGTAATGGTGTTTAAATGAAGGGCTTAGTACACAGAGAGCTGTAATGGTGTTTAAATGAAGGGCTTAGTACACAGAGAGCTGTAATGTGTGTTTAAATGAAGGGCTTAGTACACAGAGCTGTAATGGTGTTTAAATGAAGGGCTTAGTACACAGAGCTGTAATGGTGTTTAAATGAAGGGCTTAGTACACAGAGAGCTGTAATGTGTGTTTAAATGAAGGGCTTAGTACACAGAGCTGTAATGGTGTTTAAATGAAGGGCTTAGTACACAGAGAGCTGTAATGGTGTTTAAATGAAGGGCTTAGTACACAGAGAGCTGTAATGTGTGTTTAAATGAAGGGCTTAGTACACAGAGCCATAATGTGTGTTTAAATGAAGGGCTTAGTACACAGAGAGCTGTAATGGTGTTTAAATGAAGGGCTTAGTACACAGAGAGCTGTAATGTGTGTTTAAATGAAGGGCTTAGTACACAGAGAGCTGTAATGGTGTTTAAATGAAGGGCTTAGTACACAGAGAGCTGTAATGTGTGTTTAAATGAAGGGCTTAGTACACAGAGCCATAATGTGTGTTCTTGGTACATTGTGTTATAAAGGAAATAATTACACAAATTGCAACTGAATCAAGTTTGAGCCCCATTTGTAATTTCTATAGTAGACAGACAAAGGCGAGTGTAGTTCTCACCTTGGCGTCGAAGGAGTTGTCAGCCAGTCGGTTATCCACATCAATTTCCTCCTCTCTTATTCTACGGAAAGGTACATTGATCTTTAGGAGGGACAGACGGGTCAAACAGGGAATTTAGGAGTCAAGTTTAGTCCATATTTGACACTGACGCAGACCAGTTAGTTCCACAACGCACCTCGGTTCTGTATCGACCCATCAAACACCTGGCACGTATAGAGTTCCTTAGGGAAGTATTCAGAACCCTTGACTTTTTGTTACGTTACAGCCTTATTCTAAAATGGGTTAAAATGGGTACCGGTACAGAGTCAGTGTGGGTACCGGTACAGAGTCAGTGTGGGTACCGGTACAGAGTCAGTGTGGGTACCGGTACAGAGTCAGTGTGGGTACCGGTACAGAGTCAGTGTGGAGGCTATATACAGGGTGTTACGGTACAGAGTCAATGTGGAGGCTATATACAGGGTGTTACGGTACAGAGTCAATGTGGAGGCTATATACAGGGTGTTACGGTACAGAGTCAATGTGGAGGCTATATACAGGGTGTTACGGTACAGGGTCAATGTGGAGGCTATATACAGGGTGTTACGGTACAGAGTCAATGTGGAGGCTATATACAGGGTGTTACGGTACAGAGTCAATGTGGAGGCTATATACAGGGTGTTACGGTACAGAGTCAATGTGGAGGCTATATACAGGGTGTTACGGTACAGAGTCAATGTGGAGGCTATATACAGGGTGTTACGGTACAGGGTCAATGTGGAGACTATATACAGGGTGTACCGGTACAGAGTCAGTGTGGAGGCTATATACAGGGTGTACCGGTACAGAGTCAATGTGGAGACTATATACAGGGGGTACCAGTACAGAGTCAATGTGGAGACTATATACAGGGGGTACCGGTACAGAGTCAGTGTGGAGGCTATATACAGGGTATTACGGTACAGAGTCAATGTGGAGGCTATATACAGGGTGTACCGGTACAGAGTCAATGTGGAGGCTATATACAGGGGGTACCGGTACAGAGTCAGTGTGGGTACCGGTACAGAGTCAGTGTGGGTACCGGTACAGAGTCAGTGTGGGTACCGGTACAGAGTCAGTGTGGGTACCGCAATAGCGTGTGGGTTATAAACTACATCCTGTTCCTTTGTTCTGTGGAGAGAATCACTGAGGACAGGGGAGAATGATCATCTACCTCCCAGCATGATTTGTTCTCTTTGAATAAACCTATTTACCTCCCCCTGATTTTCCTCGTGTTACTGAAGAATAACATCAACTGCTAACAATAGTCTTGAGCGGAGCTCATCCATTTTGTTATCCAGTGAATGCACGTTTGCTAATAGGACTGATGGTAGAGGGGGATTACTCACTCGCCGTCGGATCCTTACCAGGCACCCCCGACCTACGTTCCCGATATCTCAGTCTCTTCTTCGGGAGAAGGACAGGGATTAGGCCCATGTCGGGTGTCTCGTCTGACACATTCAAGAAAATAATCTTCGTCCAGTACGAGGTGAGTAAATCAATGTCCTGATATCTAGAAGCTTTTTTCCGTCATAAGAGACGGTGGCAGAAACATTACGTACAAAATAAGTTGCAAATAAGGCAAAAACACAATTGGTTAGGAGCCTGTAAAATGGCAGGCATCTCCTTCAGCGCCATCTGTCAGCACACAGCCAAGAAGACAAAGGCAGGAGTGGTCTTGAAATGTCCTTGAGTGGACAAGCGTATCTCTGAATAAACCTGAAAATAGCTGCGCAGCAACGCTCCCATCCAACCTGACAGAGCTTGATAGGATCTGCAGAGATAAATACTTAAGTAAAAGTTGTTTTTAATTTCTTTAGAAATTAGCAAATATGTCCAAACCTGTTTTTGCTTTATCGTTATGAGGTAGATTGACGAGGGGAAAAAAACGATTTAAATACATTTTTAGAATAAGGCTGTAACGTAATAAAATGTGGAAAAAGTCAAGGGGTCTGAATACTTTCCCAAGGCACTGTACAGAAAAGTATCTCTGTGGTACAGAAATGCAACATCTATTTCTGTATACTAAGTCTGACACCATGTCAAAGTTTATTTACCATATACAATAAATACCAAACCAACAAATGATAAGTATTTTATAGTTATACAAGCCAAGCGCTAGCCAGTCTCTGTTCTGTTCTCACCTTCTTAGAGACTTTGGGGAACGTCTGTGGTGTTGTTGTTGTTGTTTTCTTATTTTTAGGTGTCGTTAATTCTTCCTCGTCCTCTGAGGCTTCTCCATCCTTTTTTCTCTTACCGTTTACAATGCCTGTGGAGGGAGAGAAGAGGGATAAATGAGGAAAAATATCCTTCTTGTCAATCTATCCAGTTACATAAAAAACAATCCTGGTTATAAGAAATTAAACTAACCCAATAATCAATTTTTTAAAAAAGGGCAATACAACTATAAAACAATGGAACCAATTCAAGCAAGGATGACTTTTCAAGTAATTGAATTGTAGCGTGATAATTAGCCTTGCTGCAAAACATGGGCCATTTTTCCTTCTCTTGGTAAATGGCTCCAATGTGTAGGCCATTAAGATAGCACTCAACACAATACAGTTGTACTAAGGCTTATGAGGCATTTAAAAGCTATAATTGTCAAGAATCAAATTGGGTAAATATCATGAGTTTAAAATGACCACTGAACAGTTTCCAGACGTTACCTTTTTAGTGGCGTTCAAAACTCACCGTTAGCGATGGGAGTGGTGACTGCTGCCCCTTCTTCTTCAGACGAAGAAGAGTCGTCTGATGAGCTGCTGGCCTCCTTGGTTTTAGCTGCTGGGGTGGTCTTGGGGGTAGTCTTGGGGGTGGTCTTGGGGGTGGTCTTGGGGGTGAGTTTCACAGACTTTTTACTGGCCTCCTCTTCCTCAGAGCTACTCTCCTCGGAAGAGGAAGACTCGGCAGCCTTGGTCGGTTTCGTTGCCTTGACTGCAGAGGTGGTTGCTTTGGGTGTAGCTGGCTTTCCATTGGTCAGAGCAGGCTTAGCGGGCGTCGCCTTGGCGGCCTCGGTCTCCACCTCCGAGTCGGAACTGTCGGAAGAGTCGGAGCTGCTTTCGGCTGCCTTTTTAGCCGAGGCTGGTGTTGTAGCCTTCACTGCTGCTGGTTTGGGCGCTGCTGCAAGGTTCAAAGTTCAATTTAGTTGTCATATGTATAAAAATACAACGCTTAATGCTTATTCACAAAATATGAAAGATACACAACAACAAAAATACACCTACACATAAGTATGAGAGATAATGTGTGAATCTTCTTACCCTCTTCATCACTGGAGTCATCTGAAGAGCTGCTGTCCTCCTTGGCTTTAGGTCTGGCTGCTGCGGTGGTCTTGGGGGTGGTCTTGGGGGCGGTCTTGGGGGCGGCAGCGGGTTTCACAGTCTTTTTACTGGCCTCCTCTTCCTCAGAGCTACTCTCCTCGGACGATGACGACTCTGCAGCTTTAGCCGGTGTCTTGACGGCAGGACTCTTGGCTGCAGGTTTGGGGGTGGTCTTCTTCGTAGCAGCAGCCTGGTCCTCCGAGTCCGAGCTGTCTGAATCGGAGCTGCTCTCGGCTGCTGCCTTGGCTGGGGCTGATTTAGTCACCACTGGGGTGGCTGTTTTAGAGGCTGATTTAGTCACCACTGGTTTGGCTGGTTTAGAGGTAGCCTTCTTAGCTACGGCCTCATCCTCATCTTCAGAAGAAGAGTCGGAGTCCGAGCTGCTCTCCGCTGCAGCTGGTTTAGTAACCGGGGTGGCTGGTTTGGAGGCTGGTTTAGGAACTGGGGTTGCTGGTTTGGAAGCTGATTTAGGAACCGGGGTTGCTGGTTTGGAAGCTGATTTAGCAACAGAGGCTGGGGTAGCCTTCTTAGCTGGGGGTTCGTCATCTTCAGAAGAAGAGTCGGAGTCCGAGCTGTTTTCTGTAGCAGCTGGTTTAGTAACTGGGGTGGCTGGTTTGGAAGCTGATTTAGGAACCGGGGTTGCTGGTTTGGAAGCTGATTTAGCAACAGAGGCTGGGGTAGCCTTCTTAGCTGGGGGTTCGTCATCTTCAGAAGAAGAGTCGGAGTCCGAGCTGTTTTCTGTAGCAGCCTTGGCTGGGGCCTTGGGAGCAGCTGCAGCAGGTTTAGCTGGCGTCTCGTCCTCAGAACTGCTGTCAGAGTCTACAGGACAGACAGGTGCGAACATTACAGCATTTAAAAAATGGTAGATTCAGTTAAATAAAATGTGAGTTTGTTTGACAGTCTAAGCCAAGACCTAAATTCTAATCCCCCCCGAGTGCTATGTAACACTTAACTGTGATTTTCTGTGGATGTTACTCAGTGCCAAACAACGAGCAGAAAATATTTTCTTAACAGGTTAAGACAACCTTTTTCCGGTGTCAGACTGAAATGTATCCAACTGGTGCAGAGTGAGAACAGAAGCAAGGACTGAGGACAGGGGAGACTGAACATCTCCCTCCCAGCATAACATCTACGATTTGTCCTTTTCAAATAAATCTATTTTTTCTCCTCCTGATTTGCTTCGGCGTCTTCGTTTTTGAAGAACAACATCAACGGCTAACACCGGTTAGTCGAGGTAATATGTACATGTAGGTCAAGTTAAAGTGACTATGCATAGATCATAAACAGAGTAGCAGCAGTGTAAAAGAGGGGTCTGGGTAGCCCTTTGATTAGTTGGTCAGGAGTCTTACGGCCTTGGAGAAGAAGCTGTTTAGAAACCTTTTCGACCTTGACTTGGTGCTCCAGGTACCACTTGCAAAGCTGTAGCAAAGAGAACAGTCTATGACTAGGGTGACTGGAGCCTGAATTTTTAGGGCCTTCCTCTGACACCGCCTGGTATAGAGGTCCTGGATGGCAGGAAGCTTGGCCCAAGTGATGTACTGGGCTATACGCACTACCCGCTGTAGTGTCTTGCGGTCGGAGGCTGAGCAGTTGCCATATCAGGCAGTGACGCAACAAGTCAGGATGCTCTCGATGGTGCAATTGTAGAACCTTTTTGAGGATCTGAGGACCCATGCCAAATCTTTTCAGTTTCCTGAGGGGGAATAGACTTTGTTGTGCCCTATTCACGACAGTCTTCGTGTAATGGACCATTTCAGTTTGTTGGTGATCTCAACCTGCTCCACTACAGCCCCGTCGATGAGAATGGGGGCATTCTCGGTCCTTTTCCTGTAGTCCACAATCTCCTTTGTCTTGATCACGTTGAGGATGTTGTTGTCCTGGCACCACACGACCAGGTCTCTGACCTCCCTATAGGCTGTCTCGTCGTTGTCGGTGATCAGGCCTAGCGGTGTTGTGGAGTCGTGCCTGGCCATGTAGTCTTGAATGAACAGGGGGTACAGGAGGGGACTAATCACGCACCCCTGAGGGGCCCCCATGTTGAGGATCAGCGTGGCGGATGTGTTGTTCCCTACCCTTAACACCAGCAGGGGGCGGCACGTCAGGAAGTCCAGGATCCAGTTGCAGAGGGAGGCGTTTTGTCCCAGGGTCCTTAGCTTAGTGAGGAGCTTTGAGGGTACTATGGTGTTGAACACTGAGCTGTAGTCAAAGAATAGCATTCTCACATAGGTGTTCCTTTTGTCCAGGTGAGAAAGGGCAGTGTGGAGTGCAATAGAGATGTAACCTGTGGATCTGTTGGGGCTGTTTGCAAATTGCCGTCGGTCTAGGTTTCTGGGATAATGGTGTTGATGTGAGCCATGACCAGCCTTTCATTGCTACAGACGAGAGCGCTACGGGTCGGTAGTCATTTAGGCAGGTTACCTTCGTTAGTCAGGTTTAGTCAGGTTACCTTCGTGTTCTTGGGCACAGGGACTATGGTGGTCTGCATGAAACATGCTGGTATTACAGACTAGATGTCGACCGATTACGACTTTTCAACGCCGATACCGATTATTGGAGGACCCAAAAAAGCAGATACCGATTAAATCGACCGATTCTAATATGTATATTTGTAATAATGACAATTACGTCAATATTGAATGAACACTTATTTTAAACGTAATCTAATACATAATGAATAATGCAAAAACAAAGTGTTGGAGAAGAAAGTAAAAGTGCAATATGTGCCATGTAAAAAAAGCTAACGTTTAAGTTCCTTGCTCAGAACATGAGAACATATGAAAGCTGGTGGTTCCTTTTAACACGAGTCTTCAATATTCCCAGGTAAGAAGTTTTAGGTTGTAGTTATTATAGGACTATTTCTCTCTATACCATTTGTATTTCATACACCTGTGACTATTGGATGTTCTAATAGGTACTATAGTATTTCCAGTGTAACAGTATAGCTTCCGTCCCTCTCCTCGCCCTTACCTGGGCTCGAAACAGGAACACGTCGACAACAGCCACCCTCGAAGCATCGTTACCCATCGCTCCACAAAAGCCGCGGCCCATGCAGAGCAAGGGGAACAACTACTCCAAGTCTCAGAGCGAGTGACGTTTGAACCGCTATTAGTGCGCACCCATTTCACATCGGTTACAGCAGCCTAAACTCGGGAGTTGATAGGCTTGAAGTCATAAACAGCAGAGCTGCTGGCAAAATGCACGAAAGTGCTGTTTGAGCCTCCCGGGTGGCGCAGTGGTTAAAGGCGCTGTACTGCAGCGCCAGCTGTGCCATCAGAGTCCCTGGGTTCGCGCCCAGGCTCTGTCGCAACCGGCTGCGACCGGGAGGTCCGTGGGGCGACGCACAATTGGCCTATAGCGTCGTCCAGGTTAGGGAGGCCTTGGTCGGTAGGGATGTCCTTGTCTCATCGCGCACCAGCGAATCCTGTAACCAAGGTTGCCAGGTGCACAGTGTTTCCTCTGACACATTGGTGCGGCTGGCTTCCGGGTTGGATGCGGCTTGGTTGGGTTGTGTATCGGAGGACGCATGACCTTCAACCTTCGTCTCTCCCGAGCCCGTACGGGAGTTGTAGCGATGAGACAAGATAGTAGCTACTAAAAACATATACCACGAAATTGTTGAGAAAAAGGGGTAAAATTATTAATTTTTTTAAAAAGAAGAAAAAGAAAGTGCCTACCACCGCTCACCGTGGGGACGACGTCCTCGATGCACTTACTGATAAAGCCAATGACTGAGGCCATTGAAACCTTAATTTAACTAGGCAAGTCAGTTAGAAACAAATTCTTATTCTCAATGACGGCCTAGGAACCGTGGGTTAACTGCCTGTTCAGGGGCAGAACGACAGATCTTCGTCAACCTTGTCAGCTCGGGATTTGAACTTGCAACCTTCCGGTTACTAGTCCAACGCTCTAACCACTAGCCGCACCAATTGTTGCTTGTAAGCAGGAATCAGGAGGATAGAATTATGATCAAATTTGCCACATGGAGGGAGAGCTTTGTACATGTCTCTGTAAAGGTGGTCTAGAGGTTTTTTCCCCCTCTGGTTGCACATATAACATGCTGGTAGAAATTAGGTAAAACAGATTTGAGTTTCCCTGCATTAACGTCCCCGGCCACTAGGGGCGCCACCTCTGTAAAGGTGGTCTAGAGGTTTTTCCCCCTCTGGTTGCACATTTAACATGCTGGTAGAAATGAGGTAAAACTGATTTGAGTTTCCCTGCATTAATGTCCACGGCCACTAGGGGCGCCACCTCTGTAAAGGTGGTCCAGAGTTTTTCCCCCTCTGGTTCCACATTTAACATGCTGGTAGAAATGAGGTAAAACTGATTTGAGTTTCCCTGCATTAACGTCCCCGGCCACTAGGGGCGCCACCTCTGTAAAGGTGTAAAGGTGGTCTAGAGGTTTTTCCCCCTCTGGTTGCACATTTAACATGCTGGTAGAAATTAGGTAAAACTGATTTGAGTTTCCCTGCATTAATGTCCACGGCCACTAAGGGCGCCACCTCTGTAAAGGTGTAAAGGTGGTCCAGAGTTTTTCCCCCTCTGGTTCCACATTTAACATGCTGGTAGAAATGAGGTAAAACTGATTTGCGTTTCCCTGCATTAATGTCCCCGGCCACTAGGGGCGCCACCTCTGTAAAGGTGTAAAGGTGATCTATAGTTTTCCCCCCTCTGGTTGCACATATAACATGCTGATAGAAATGAGGTAAAACTGATTTGAGTTTCCCTGCATTAATGTCCACGGCCACTAGGGGCGCCGCCTCGGGACGAGCGTTTTCCGGTTCGCTTATGGCCACAGAGGGGCCCAACCGGCGGGAATGAGTCGCAATTTACTGGACGGCTTAACGTTTGTAACATAACCCGTGTATAATAGTAAAAAAAAGTTCATTTGTCTCTAACACCGAGTCACAGATCTGTTTGTGGCCTCTTGCCAACTTATTTCAGCACAAAGAGATCTGGGATGCATTCTAAAATGACTCCATCTTACAGCCTCGCCAACTTGTATTAAATGTCTTACCAGAGCTGGAAGAGTCTGATTTCTTAGCTGGGGCAGTCTTCGCTGGAGTCACCTTGGCTGCTGGTTTTTTAGCCTCTTCCTCATCTTCTGAGCTCGAGTCAGAGTCTGAGGAGGATTCAGCAGCCTTGCCTCGGGTCACGGTAGGAGTCGCCTTAGCTGGTGCTGCTTTCACCGTCCCCTCTTCGTCATCCTCTGAGCTCGAGGAAGAGGAGTCGCCGTCCACCACCTTCACAGTAGCCTTGGCCCCCGCTACAGTCACAGTCTTGGCCCCCCGCTCCTTCACCTCTGCCACCGTTACGGTTGCTGTAGCTGGCGCCACTTTCACCGTCTTCGAACCCTTCTCCTCCTCTTCCTCCTCCTCTGAGCTGGAGTCTGAGGAAGAGTCTTCCTTGGCAGGGGTAACCGTTACTTTGACAGCTGTGGACTTAACCCTTATTACTTCTGGCTTCTTAGCCTCTTCTTCATCCTCAGAGCTGGAGTCAGAGTCTTCTGCTGGCTTAGCCTTAGCTGGGGTAGCCTTAGCTGGGGTAGCCTTAGCTGGGGTAGCCTTAGCTGGGGTAGCCTTAGCTGGGGTAGCCTTAGCTGGGGTAGCCTTAGCTGGGGTAGCCTTAGCTGGGGTAGCCTTAGCTGCTGGCTTCTTTGCTGCTACTTCTTCTTCAGAGCTGGAGTCTAAGAGGAAAAAGAGAAGAATCAATGAAACTGTTCACTTTAAAATCAAAACACCTCAACTCAGGTAAAACAGATGTAGTAGTGGCTCGTCATTTAAAAAAAAATAATTTTAAGGACAGGTTGCACAACATATTTCCACAAATCTAACGTAGATTGACGATACTCCATCTAAACAGTCTTTATGCAAAAGTTAACAAAAACACTTCCTATTTTAGTTATTTGCATGACATTTATCAATAAATCAAAACGTACAAGACGCTGCGGCTTTGACGTCAAGGACTACCGGCCTGGTGCTGGCGGCAGTGTGCCGGCATGTTTGGTTGAAATGCAAGTAGACGGGAATAAAGTCTTATTGCGTCGGACAGACTAGTGAACCCCTGGCGCTTCAGTCATATACAGGCCTCACTTCGGTAAGTAGGTACTAAAGTGCCCATAAAACGTATCATGTTATGTTGCTAGTAGATAAACAAATATAGATTGTTGGCTAAGTGCACCAGATCATTCAAAACCAACTGTCCCCCACACGCGCACACACATTTAGCGTGGTGTTTGGCGATGGAATAAGCTAGCAACAACTCCTCCAACAGAACACTGTACATTTTGCATATTTCAAGACGTGTCTTTATGATTTGCTCTACTTCCTGATCTTTATTGGCCGATGTAACGTGCAGGATATCGTGGTAGCCAACGGTTGTGTTCACCATCATCTGGGTTTACTGCTGCTAGTAGTAACACTCATGTTAGCACGTGGCTAGCTATAGCTATCGTCAGCCAACGACAGAGTTTTAACCAGTTTGGTTATAGACGTTCAATGTCTACTATGCTGGTAAAGGTAGATATTGTCTTTCACAGTAAAAGAAATGTGCTGAACTGCTAGTAACGTGATGTGTTTCACAGCCGCTAGTGGTTAGCTAGGTAACGTGATGTGTTTCACGGCTGCTAGTGGTTAGCTAGTTAATGTGATGCATTTCAGGGCTGCTAGTGGTTAGCTAGTTAAGGTAATGTGCTGAACTGCTAGTATGTTAAGGTAATGTGATGTGTTTCACAGCTGCTAGTGGTTAGCTAGTTAAGGTAATGTGATGAACTGCTAGTATGTGATGCGTTTCACGACTGCTAGTGGTTAGCTAGTTAAGGTAATGTGATGTGTTTCACGGCTGCTAGTGGTTAGCTAGTTAAGGTAATGTGATGTGTTTCACGGCTGCTAGTGGTTAGCTAGTTAAGGTAACGTGATGCATTTCACGGCTGCTAGTGGTTAGCTAGTTTGACGTTTCCAAAACTGCAAAGATATTGTCTGTGAGTGCCACAGAACTGATGTTACAGGCGAAACCCAGATAAAAATCCAATCAGGAAGTGCCGCATTTTTTGAAACCGCCTCATGCCAATGACTCCTTATACGGCTGTGAAGGAGCTAGGAGTCAGCTTACGTTTTCCCCAAGGTGTCTGCAGCATTGTGACGTCTTTTTAGGCATTTCCATTGGAGAATGGCTGTAAGAGACCATATAGGGCGAGTGGACGCATGGCGCCAAATAAATGGACATTTTGGACATATATGGACTGAATTAATCGAACAAAAGGACCATTTGTGATGTTTATGGGACAGATTGGAGTACCAACAAAAGAAGCTCGTCAAAGGTAAGGCATGTTTTATATTATATTTCTGCGTTTTGTGTAGCGCCTGCAGGGTTGAAATATGCTACTCTTTGTTGACTGTTGTGCTATCATCAGATAGTAGCATCTTATGCGTTTGCCGAAAATCTGACACGTTGGCTGGATTCACAACGAGTGTAGCTTTAATTTAGTATCTTACATGTGTGATTTAATGAAAATGTGATTTTTAATATCATTTTATTTGAATCTGGCATTTTCCCTGGCTTTTGGCCAAGTGAGACGTGACTGTCCCCCTACCCTAGAGAGGTTAAAACAACAAGACTTTAGGATGATGTGGGTCTTCACCGTCTTGTGTGGACAGTGGCTTCCCTCCTGCTAGTGGTTTTCTCTATATGTCACTTTTCCCCAACACGACTTCGATCAAATTCATAAAATATAAAGTTCTACCGAAATACAAATGTATAGTGATCTATCATATTGGGACTTTTATTTTGAAGGATGTAAACAAATCAGAATGTCGAACAGCGCAACCTAATTCTTCAATCTTCCCTTTCGCCCGTCTGAAGATGTACAACGTGTCGTGTTTACCATTTCTCTAGTCTAGAACCTTTAGAAGCAAGGTCTACAACAGATATAACCTATAGCCTTTAGAAACTAGGTCTAGAACCTTTAGAAGCAAGGTCTACAACAGATATAGCCTTTAGAAACTAGGTCTAGAACCTTTAGAACCAAGGTCTACAACAGATATAGCCTTTAGAAACTAGGTCTAGAACCTTTAGAACCAAGGTCTACAACAGATATAACCTATAGCCTTTAGAAACTAGGTCTAGAACCTTTAGAACCAAGGTCTACAACAGATATAACCTATAGCCTTTAGAAACTAGGTCTAGAACCTTTAGAACCAAGGTCTACAACAGATATAACCTATAGCCTTTAGAAACTAGGTCTAGAACCTTTAGAACCAAGGTCTACAACATATATAACCTATAGCCTTTAGAAACTAGGTCTAGAACCTACCTGTGCTCTCAGAGCTGGACTCTGCCTTCTTAGCAGCTGCAGCAGCTTTGGGGGTCACAGTCTTGGCTGGGGTGGTTTTGACTGTTTTAGCTGAGGAGAATAACGAGGTGTCAGATACCAGGACAGCACTCAGGGCCGGTTTCCCAGACAGATGTAGCTGGGTCTTGGACTACAAAACACTTCATTTGAGTTTAGTCTTAAAATAAACTATGTCAGGGAATCCGTCCCTAAGTACAAACAGTAGTTCGTTACCTGACACTTTCTTCTTCTTCTTCTCCTCCTCCTCATCATCGCTGCTGTCATCGCTGCTGTCCGAGGAACTACTGTCCTTCGCTGGAGGGGTCTTGACAGGGCCAGGAGGTTTCACCGGGGTCTGTTGGGCGAGAGTCAGTCTAGGAGGTCAAGGTATCACTAACTACATTGTGTAGACAGTCTGAAGACGTAGCAGCTGCACATGTGGTTTTAATTATCATTGAGGACATGCTGAAACAAGACATTTAAAAAAAAATCCCGCCAAATATGAAGTGTGCCTTGGTATTTTCGTTCTAATGTGTACATTGTAGATTTTTTTCATGAAGATGTGTAATGACTTAGTTTTACGGTTGACTGAGTCTTCATTTCTCATCTAACCCCCCCCAAAACACACATTTACTCCACAATATATAGCTAATGTTCCTTCTTCCATACCGGCATCGTATGACAGTGGCACACAAGACTTTTGTTAGATCAAGAAGATACTGTACCATGCCTAGGAAGGGAGACTGTCACTGACAACACAGCTCCCATGGTAACGTGGACGCCTGTCCTGTTTGTGAGTCCTGGGCACATATTTACAGATAGTCTCAGAATAGGACTGCTGATTCAGGAACAGGCCCCTTCTGTCAACCGACCTGTAGTCGTTATGACCCGAAAAGGGCAGAACAGATCCTAGATCAGCTCTCCTCCACGGAGAGGCTTTTTGAATAGACCCCCCGGTGAGAGGTTGTGTGTTGTGGATCAGTTTCAGTACCTTAGTGGGCGCCTCGTCTTCACTGGAGCTGTCTTCACTACTGCTGCTGCTCGCAGTCTTCTTCTGAGCTGCTGCCTTAGGGGTCGCGGCTGCAGCCTTTCCTGCCTTAGGGGTCGCGGCTGCAGCCTTTCCTGCCTTAGGGGTCGCGGCTGGAGCCTTTCGTTCTGCAGAGCAAAGAAGAACAGTCAGCAAGACAACACCACAAAACAAGTAACATCCAAGAAGCAACCGCACAACGAGGGAAACAACGCTGATACAAATATGGGATCACGGTGGTCGTAAAGCGATTGTCTTGGTCGGGTGTCCGTCTAAAGAGATTCCATGTCTCAAGGGACTTCATGGTTGAACAAAGGTTAAAATGTAGAAAAGTTTGAGGTCATACGCACAATCTTAATAAAAAAATAATGGGTGCTGGGCTAAAGACAGACACTAGAAAAGAATCCGATAAGAGATCCTTCTGGATCAAAACGTTGTCGGTAAAGGTGGCAATTGGGAACATGTTCAGTGCGCGGGACTTCCTGTTCATTCCAAAAGGTTGAAAATGTACTTACTAGCTGCAGGAGCTTTGGCCTCAACTTTGGCTGCTGACGGTTTCTGTTAGCAGAGATGAGGAACGGATTTTAAAAAATTTTTAAAATGCTGCAAGAACAGACCTACCCCACACCACCTTTATAACATAACCAACGTCTCAACAGCAAGATGCCGTCATCAGGACACGCATCATCTTCACTAAGCCCCCCCCCCCCCCCATTGCTCTGTTATGGTCGGCCATTATAGCAAATCAACAACATTGATATTTTATTTTGATCCCCATTAACCCGAAAAACAATGGCAACAGCTAATCTTACTGGGGTTCTACACATAACGAAAAAGACAAGACGTTTACAATTTGCCTACATTTAAAAACATTAACATGTAGTTTGTGTGTGTATGTGTGCATCTATCAGTTTCACATACATACAACCAATAGATCACATGGGGGGGCGTTATGCCGTGATGTGATGCTTTATCGGTTTCAATAAACCAGGTTTGCTGTTCACTACATGAGATGGAAGGGAGGGCCATGCAACATGGCTCTGTTCTGGACCTGGAGACTGTGAAAACACCCCTGTGAAAAGACCCCTGGTGGCATGTCTGGTGGGGGAAGTGTGTGTGGACCTGACCATAGATCACACGGTTAGGGATTTTAACATAATAAACAAGATGATAAATTGTAAAACATAGCTCATGTACCTTCGCTACAGCCTCTTCCTCCTCTTCGTCACTGGAATCATCACTGCTGCTGGAATCTGATTTAGCAGGGCGTGGAGCCTTGGCCGCTAACGAAAACACATCAAGAAACCGTTTAAAAAAGGTAGACCCAGTAAAAATGACGTTGCCACGAGCAACACCGCAGATATTGAGATTAGCGAGATGCAAGACTTTTGCTCTAACAGCATCTGTGCATGCGCACGGGTTCACTTCACAACGTCGTAGCCAGGATACCAAAACAGCAGAGAAGTTGAGCCTCGCGCTTCGCTTCACCTCTTCGTGGATGTGAAAATCTACCCAATCTGCTGTTTCCATATCTCAGAGTCCACCTTTTTTTACCCCCGTTTTTCGTGATAGTCAATTGGTAGTTACAGTCTGCAACTCCCGTGCGGACTCGGGACAGTCGAAGGTCGAGCGTCCTCCGAAACACAACCCAGCCAAGCCGCACTGCTTCTTGACAACGCACGCTTAAACCGGAATCAAGCTGCACCAATGTGTCGCTAATACGCGATGGGACAAGAACATCCCTGCCCGCGAAACCCTCCCCAAACCTGGATGACGTTGGGCCTGGTATCGGGGGGCCTCGCGGTCGCAACACAGCCTGGTATCGAACCAGGATCAGGCAGTTACACAGCTAGCACTGCCTTAGACCACAGCACCACTGGGGAGGCCCCTCTGAGGCCTTTAACTGGATAAAAAGGTCACCTCTGTCCATCAACGCCATGGCAATGTAGGATATTGGTTTAGGGGCAGAGGTTCTCAAACTAGGGGTCGCGAACCCATGTGGGGTTGCCTGGTATGAAAGTTGGAGAATTGTAGAAATCCTTCAAACGCGCACACACACACTACCAGTCAAAAGTTGACACACCTACTCATTCAAGGGTTATTTATGTTTACAATATTTTATATTGTAGAATAGTGAAGACATCAAAACTATGAAATAACACTTTTTGGTTACTACATGATTCCATATTTGTTAAACATATCAAAATATATGTTAGATTATTAAAAGTAGCCACCCTTTGCCTTGACAGCTTTTCACACTCTTGGCATTCTCTCAACCAGCTTCATGAGGTAGTCACCTGGAATACATTTGAATTAACAGGTGCACCTTGTTAAAAGTTAATTTGTGTAATTTTTCCTTCTTAATGCGTTTGAGCCAATCAGTTGTGACAAGGTAGGGGTGGTATACTGAAGGTAGCCCTATTTGGTAAAAGACCAAGTCCATATTATGGCAAAAACAGCTCAAATAAGCAAAGAGAAACGACAGTCCATCATTAATTTAAGACATGAAGGTCAGTCAATCCGGAAAATGTCAAGAACTTTGAATGTTTTTTCAAGTGCCAGTCGCAAAAACCATCAAGCGCTACGATAAAACTGGCTCTCACGAGGACCACCACAGGAAAGGAAGACCCAGAGTTACCTCTGCGGCAGAGGATAAGTTAATTAGAGTTACCAGCCTCAGAAATGGCAGCCCAAATAAATGCTTCACAGAGTTCAAGTAACAGACATCTCAATAGTCACTGTTCAGAGGAGATGCCGTGAATCAGGCCTTCACGGTCGAACTGCTGCAAAGACACCACACAGAAGAAGTGAAGGGGACACCTAGCCAGTTGTACAACTGAATGTACTCAACAGAAATGTGTTGGCTCGGGTATTACACTAGAGCCAACCTGGACCATAATGTGTTGGCTCAGGTATTACACTATAGGGCCAACATGGACCATAATGTGTTGGCTCAGGTATTACACTATAGGGCCAACGTGGACCATAATGTGCTGGCTCAGGTATTACACTATAGGGCCAACGTGGACCATAATGTGCTGGCCCAGGTATTACACTATAGGGCCAACGTGGACCATAATGTGCTGGCTCAGGTATTACACTATAGGGCCAACGTGGACCATAATGTGCTGGCCCAGGTATTACACTATAGGGCCAACGTGGACCATAATGTGTTGGCTCAGGTATTACACTATAGGGCCAACATGGACCATAATGTGTTGGCTCAGGTATTACACTATAGAGCCAACCAGGACCAATGTGTTGGCTCAGGTATTACACTATAGAGCCAACCTGGACCAATGTGTTGGCTCAGGTATTACACTATAGGGCCAACCTGGACCAATGTGTTGGCTCAGGTATTACACTATAGGGCCAACCTGGACCATAATGTGCTGGCTCAGGTATTACACTATAGGGCCAACGTGGACCATAATGTGCTGGCTCAGGTATTACACTATAGGGCCAACGTGGACCATAATGTGCTGGCTCAGGTATTCTCGCTTGCATTGTCCTTTCCAGCATTGTTCCAGGCCAGTATAACTCCATTCAGCAGTGTGGCTCAGTTGATAGAGCATGGTGCTTGCAAAGCCACGGGTTCGATTACCGCCGGGGATACCCATACAAAAATATATGCACACACTACTGTCGCTTTTGATAAGACTCTGCTAAATGGCATATATTAAAAGGACAGATGAGTGCGTACCTGTGGGTGTGGCCTTGGCAGGTGCTGCAGCTTCCTCCTCGTCGCTGCTCGACTCCTCACTGGAGCTCTCGGCAGTCTTTGCCTTCTTAGCAGACGGACTGTCACTGGCTCCAGGACCGATGGGCAGCGCCTTGCGTTTCTTAGCTTCGGGAGACCTGAGAAAAGGAATGGCGAACCGAGCAGTGAGAGGCATTCAAAAATAATTTAAACAAACTGTTACTTATTGGTATGTGCACTTAATGGTTTAGCCCCACAGTTATCGACAAAAAGGGCTCTGAGAAGATGAGGTTGGGATTGAAAACATACACATGTCAAGTCATTCTCGCCAGCCACGTTGTTGGGTTGTAAAGTTACTGGACAAGAGTGTACTTACTTCACCCAGAAGTTGAAAATGTCAAGAAGACCAGCAGCTTCTTTTTCATCCTGGGGTGGCTGTTGCAAAGGAAGAATATTTCACATCAGTCATTTTATTCTCTTTGCAGGTTTATAGCCATCATGAGGCATTTACATGTAACCAATTTTTTCTGAACAATGTTTTACCTACAAACAAGTGCATAAAACACATTATGAGGAGTATTATTAGAACGAGTAGTTTTCGATGATGGATCAATGTTCGAACAGCAATAACCATTTCCCAATAAACATTAAAAGCCTGACATGTTAATCTAGCTTGTTAGGTAGTTATAGCGTACGCACACGGTATTTCATTGCCTGCTGACTCGTCAGACAGACATTTTATTCAATCGTTCAACGTTAACTTGCTAAGCTATCTAGTTGAGTCCAGTTATTATGTGATGGCAGTTGAAGAAGCAATCATCCTACAAGTTGAATATGTAACTTAACATAATCAATGGGTATTCTAATAAAAACGAATTATTAGTGGATTGAAGTCACACGTGTTCTCTCGGCACGGCGTGCACCTCCTGCGTAGCAGACTAGCTCACCGAGCGGTACACAACATTGTCAACAACTACTAAACGGGATACGGAATATTGTCACTTACCACTTTAGCTTGTTTGATGAAGTGTTGGGCAGCCTTGGTAAACTTGTTCTCCAGTAGAAATGAATAGACATGTTTGTAAAGATCACTCGGCACGGAACTTTGCTCCGCCATTTTCACCAGGCTCGTGTGGAAGAAAATCGCCGAAGACGCATATGCGCGTTGAAACGCCGTCGCGTAATAAACAACGTCACCAAATTAATAAAAACCACGGAAAGCACATCGGTAAAACTAAAAAATCTTTAGTTTGAGTCCGATAATAATTTATTACTCAATACTAGTAATATTAATTAACATAGCTCTACACATTGCCCTACTTACGTTTATTATGTATTGTATGAAGATATTCTTATGTAAAACGTTTCAAGCGCCA
Organism: Oncorhynchus mykiss; assembly: GCF_057628025.1. Lineage (NCBI taxonomy): Eukaryota > Metazoa > Chordata > Actinopteri > Salmoniformes > Salmonidae > Oncorhynchus > Oncorhynchus mykiss. Next base: position 6,180,603 of record NC_143037.1, on the reverse strand, counting down.
TACCTCAACCTTTGGTACAGTCTAGTGTATATATTTTACGTCATCTCTAATCGTCTCACGACATGGCACCTGACGTCCGGGGAATATTGTAAATGAAGGACATTTGTATGAGTCTGGACGTTTAAACTGTATTACTGTCTGTTCTTGTCTTTCACAATCTGTAAATCATGCCTCGATATGAACTTGCCCTCATTGTAAAGGCCATGCAGAGGCCGGAGACCGCGGCACTTTTGCGGCGCACAGTGGAAACCTTGATGGAGCGAGGCGCTGTGGTGAGAGGCCTGGAGAACCTCGGAGAGAAACTTCTACCGTACAAGATATCGAAACACAACGAGCGACACACGCGCGGCGGATACTTTCTGATTGACTTCCACGCTGCTCCCGGTATTGTCACGGGCTTGCTGGATCATCTGGAGAGGGACATTGACGTGGTGAGGCCTACGGTCTTGAAGAATGATCCGGAGCCTTCCAATGGACCCTGCTGCGGACACCCGGTGGCATCTAAACACCAGGACACAGTGTAGAAATTGAACGGTCATCATAGGAGTTATTTCTAGTTGCCCAGCTTCTGTGACACATTGAGAAGTGGATCGCATTTGATAGCCAGGCTTTAGCCTGGGTGCCGGTCTATTTCTGCTTCCTTGCCAACAATTTAGAAATAGAAGACAGGGTTTTTTCACATCCCGAGGGAAGACTCACATCATGTTCATTAGGCACCAAACGGAAGAAAATTGACAAACGGGGAGGCACCGCTTGGACACAGAACCATCGTTAAATTACAATATATCATTGAGTATGTTTTTGGCATAAAAAACATGTAAACACATTTTCCTTGGTCATTCATACCATCCAATATACTGTAATACTATTTCAGTGTTATCTGCTTTTAATGGTTGATTAAATGACTAAACAAATTCCAAACTCATAAAAAAAATACATCGTTTCATTTTGTATTCATAATTTGCACAGTCAAGTTTTGGTATGTGTTTTAATTACATGACATTTTCACCTACTCTTAAATTTCATTCAGTGAGACGTTAAAAGTAATGCTGCGTTACCTTCCCTTTCGATCATTTAGCAGACAAGCATATCCAGAGCAATTTAGTGCATTAATCTTAACGTAGCAAGGTTAAGACAACCACATATTACAGTCATATAATTAAAGTACACGTTTTTCTCAAGCAGCTGTCAGCAAAGTCGGCGTCAGTAAGAAAAGACTAGTGCAAGTATTTAAAGCCGATTTATACGTTGATCTGAAAATGTGGTCGGAGGCGTCATGGAGGGTGTGATGCAATTTCGGGCCTCCGGAGGCATAGAGACCAAATTGAGCTGTGTACCGCATCTCCGTTTGCCTCATTTTGTAACAATGCGGTGGGCTCCGTGTAGCTCCGCATTCACATGATTAGTTGGTGGGAGGTCCTGCATGAACACAAACTCACTCCATTGACAACTAATAATATTCTGCACTGGGGGGGGGGGGGGGGGGGGTTAATGTTAGGACATAGACAAACACACTATCCGGGAGACACTTCCACACTGTATAACCAGGTGGCGGTCTAGGTGCTGAGCTAAGCCTTGGTAATTACTCAGCTGTGTCCAATTAAGGTGATTGACAATCAGAGCGCAGCTTGACTGCTTTTTGTTTCGAGTTTGGAATCTTGAGTTTAGGCATGATTTTTGAAGTTTTATTTTTAGTGCTACTTATTGGTTTCGTAACAATACCACACTAGGTATAGCATTCTTTTCCTCTGTCGACTTCTACCTTAAAGTAGGCTTTTTTGAAGGCTGCTTAGTGTCTATTCCATCATACTTAAAATTGAAAGTACTGTATTTGGGACACTACATTGAGACCACATACCATTACACTACTGGAAGTAACATTTGTCATTTAGCAGATGCTCTTATTCAGAGCGACTTACACTTACCGTATGCTTCCCAGTCAAAACAGTTTGGGTATATATTATGAACATTTTGTGACGTTTGGTCTTCCCAAAGGGTTCAGTGATTGGTCAACAGTACTACACCTAGTAGGAATGGGAACATGAAGTCATTCAACGAGAAAGACAGTTTTCATGCACATTTTTTTCATTTTGAGAAATATTGCACCAAACATCATGGCTAGATGTCAAATTGCTGTGACTAAGACCAAAAACATCATAATTAATGACAGATTTCTTGATCTTAGATTAATTTGGACTATTTTGAGGAAGTGTTCCTGGCTATGTTGTTGCTACGGTGGCTCAAGAGGGACAAATGGTACAATTGCAGGGTTTTTTTTTCTTGTTTTTCAAGCGAAGGTCTTTAGGGAGTATGAGAGCACAGATGGTCGCCATGCCTACCCGAGTTCTGCGAGGTGCAAACCAAACCTATGTATGCGGATTCCTTTACATTTAGTGCATAGATAGGTTAGACAACCACATGTCACAGTCAGCGCATTCATCTTAAGATAGCTAGGTGAGACAACCACATAGCACAGTCAGTCAGTGCATTCATCTTAAGATAGCTAGGTGAGACAACCACATGTCACAGTCAGTACATTCATCTTAAGATAGCTAGGTGAGACAACCACATATCACAGTCAGTGCATTCGTCTTAAGATAGTTAGGTGAGACAACCACATATCCCAGTCAGTTAGTAACATTCATGTTAAGGTAGTTAGGTGAGACAACCACATATTCCAGTCAGTTAGTACATTCATCTTAAGGTAGCTAGGTGAGACAACCACATATCAGTCAGTTAGTGCATTCATCTTCAGGTAGCTAGGTGAGAAAACCACATATCACAGTCAGTTAGTGCATTCATCTACAGGTAGCTAGGTGAGACAACCATACCACAGTCACAGCAGCTGTCAGCAAAGTCTGTGCTAGTAAGAAAAGACTAAGTGTCAGTGTAAGGAACGCGAGGGTGTGGCCTAACGTTTCAAAATGAACAGAGACGTGGCAGTTTGCAACAACAGTCATTGTAGCATTTAGAAAAACTGTTAGTTATGTTAGTTATGTTTGGGTTATGCATGCTCCCCACATCGGGCTATTTTAGACTATGGCTCTGAAGAGGAATGAGAAGGATGCTCCCAGAGCCAAACCCAGGGACAGGAAGAATGCCATGATGGCACCAGCAGTCTCTGCCTCATGAGGAGCAACTAATCTGGAGAGAGAGGAGGAAGAGATAGAGAGAGGAGGAAGAGAGAGAAAGAGAGAGGAGGAAGAGTGAGAGAGAGAAAGGAGAGAGAGAGGGTGAGGGGATCAGGTGTCTTGCCAACTCCTGGAAATGTCATGCAGAACATGGCTTGACAAGGCCAATGGAGCAGTAGCCAAAACCACAAACAGGTCTGGGACCAGGCTTCAAACAGGTCTGGGACCAGGCTACAAACAGGTCTGGGACCAGGCTACAAACAGGTCTGGGACCAGGCTTCAAACAGGTCTGGGACCAGGCTACAAACAGGTCTGGGACCAGGCTACAAACAGGTCTGGGACCAGGCTACAAACAGGTCTGGGACCAACCTACTGTGGTAACACTTTAGGTGCAGTCTGTCAAACTGGGAGACATTTTTCTCTTGCAATAAATGACACCTTACGCAAATGCTTTGCTTGTACCGTGTGTGTTGTGCCTACTAATGTTGTTAAAGAAAGGTTAGTGTAGGCCTAAATCACGCTGCATATTATCATTTTACTCATCCCATCTATGTCAAATGTTAGTTAGCATTGCAAACGGTTAGTTTGCAATGTGTGTCATTACGAGAGGAGAAGGTCGCCCTGTAGGCTGCCTTGAAAGTTTTAAATCTATCTGGGTTTTCGCTCCAGGCGAAGGAGGCAAGCGGTCTTACTTGGGCCCGAAGCACATGCAGAGGCTGGCCAGGTATCCGCTGGAGAAGGCGAAGAGGATCATGAAGACGATGAACCAGGCGTCGTGTGGAAAGACGACAGGCAGGTTGTAGCGGGGCTGAACGTTGCACAGCATGAAGAGAGGCACAAAGATCACACGGGCTACCATAAAAATGGGCACCAGTTTGCTGTCCTTCCCAGGCTGAAAGTGGATGGCAGAGAAAGAGACATAGCACATTCAAATAAATGCCATAGTGCTAAGGCTAAGTCATAGTGCTAAGTCATAGTGCTAAGTCATAGTGCTAAGTCATAGTGCTAAGGCTAAGTCATAGTGCTAAGGCTAAGTCATAGTGCTAAGGCTAAGGGACAGTGCTAAGGCTAAGTCATAGTGCTATGGCTAAGTCATAGTGCTAAGGCTAAGTCGTAGTGCTAAGGATTAGTCATAGTGCTAAGGCTAAGTTGTAGTGCTAAGTGATAGTGCCAAGGCTAAGTGATACGTGCTTTATTCGATAGAAGATGATGACTTAAATTCACATTTGATAAAAACATTGTATGTTTAAAAAGCGTTCCTGCTGTGTTTGTCGAAATTAAGCCGGCTGTAAAATGCATAGAAACTGGATTGATACATTCATAACATTCACAACGTCACCACAAGATGAGTAGATAAGATGCTAAAGGTATTTATCTTAAATTCAGGGTAGTTTAAAGTTTACTTGTATTTTTTTGTCTCTTAAAAAACTACTGTAAATTTACCATGCCAGTAAAGGCCAATGGGTAACCTCTACTGTTCTGTTAGTGTCTACTGTTCTGTTAGTGTCTACTGTTCTGTTAGTGTCTACTGTTCTGTTAGCGTCTACTGTTCTGTTAGTGTTTACTGTTCTGTTAGTGTCTACTGTTCTGTTAGCGTCTACTGTTCTGTTAGTGTTTACTGTTCTGTTAGCGTCTACTGTTCTGTTAGTGTCTACTGTTCTGTTAGCGCCTACTGTTCTGTTAGTGTTTACTGTTCTGTTAGCGTCTACTGTTCTGTTAGCGTCTACTGTTCTGTTAGTGTTTACTGTTCTGTTAGCGTCTACTGTTCTGTTAGTGTCTACTGTTCTGTTAGTGTTTACTGTTCTGTTAGCGTCTACTGTTCTGTTAGCGTCTACTGTTCTGTTAGTGTTTACTGTTCTGTTAGCGTCTACTGTTCTGTTAGTGTCTACTGTTCTGTTAGCGCCTACTGTTCTGTTAGTGTTTACTGTTCTGTTAGCGTCTACTGTTCTGTTAGCGTCTACTGTTCTGTTAGTGTCTACTGTTCTGTTAGCGCCTACTGTTCTGTTAGTGTTTACTGTTCTGTTAGTGTCTACTGTTCTGTTAGCGCCTACTGTTCTGTTAGTGTTTACTGTTCTGTTAGCGTCTACTGTTCTGTTAGCGTCTACTGTTCTGTTAGTGTTTACTGTTCTGTTAGCGTCTACTGTTCTGTTAGTGTCTACTGTTCTGTTAGTGTTTACTGTTCTGTTAGCGTCTACTGTTCTGTTAGCGTCTACTGTTCTGTTAGTGTTTACTGTTCTGTTAGCGTCTACTGTTCTGTTAGTGTTTACTGTTCTGTTAGTGTCTACTGTTCTGTTAGTGTCTACTGTTCTGTTAGTGTCTTCTGTTCTGTTAGCGTCTTCTGTTCTGTTAGTGTCTTCTGTTCTGTTAGCGTCTACTGTTCTGTTAGTGTGATCTGGAATCCTTAGTTCACAATATCCACAATTCAAATAAGTATCAGTTAGTTTCAGGCATATTCATTCAAATGAGCCGATTTCTTCCATTCTGTATCGCGTGTTTTGTTGCCGACTTACCCACGTGCACACAGCAGTGAGGCTTCTCCCGGCCCAGTCGCTCAGGTTAAAGAGCAGGAAACAGCACACAGGGATGAAGTACATCTCTGAGAGGAGATGATAACGTACGATAACACACATTACCAGTGAATATTACCAAGTCCATTTTTGTTGTTGTTGTTGTAAAGGCTCGTAAAATCAAAAGTGTGCAAGTATACCGTAAAATGAATAAACATAAACCATGCTCTTGTCATAGATATTCATACACACAGACCCCAGGCGCCTCCATTAGCGACGGTAGACTTGACATCCACCGTGACGGCAGGGTAGACACCGATGGTGACGGTGAAGGCAAAGCACACAGAGAGAGCCGGGACCCAGATCTACAGTCAATGGGTCAACAAGAAAGTACTTTAGATCACCTTTTTTTGGAGAGTTGGGACGATAGAAAATCGAATGGTTGGGAACATTGATGTTTCTCCATTATGACTCATTTGTATATAACACTACAACATTCTATGGCAGCCGTGTTAGTGCCACATTCAAAATAAATGGTGAATATTTCAACAATGCTATGTAACTAAATGTTTTGAATAGGAACGATATTACCACATTCTAAATATACAGTTTGACGTCGGAAGTTTACATACAGCCGAATACATTTAAACTCAGTTTTTCAAAAGGCGAAGTCTCCATCCCCTGAAAAGGAAATTTACCCTGTTTCAGACTAGCAAAGTCTCCACCTCTCTAAACAGAAATTCTTAACCAATTTTTGAGCCAGATGTCCCCTCCACGTCCGAAATTATAAAGATGCGACCACCTGCGAAATCGTGATTTTGTCCAAATATTCATCAATGAAAAATCCGTGCACCGGAACAAAGTTCCTTGAAAAAAATGTCTTCATAATATCTGCACGTACTCTTCCGAACTATTTCGCCTGGGAAGCATGCAGACGCTTTAAATTGTCGCTTCTCTAGTCTGTTGACAGACGCAACGATTTCATACAGTATGTTACGTCCGTTGGTCCACGAGAGATTCATTCAACCCAGGAGAAAGATAAGGATAGAGAGCAGTATGCGGGTAGGTATAGTGAAGAATATCAAAAGTGTGATTGAAGATGAATCTTTAGTTTTAGGGATCTACTTTCTAAGCCATGGAAAAACGAGTATTTAAAAAGTATTTATTGCGATAGTGGGTTTATAATCCATTCTAAATACCTACAGTATATAAAAAGTGTATTGGGTTTTCATTGTTTTTCCAATTCAGAAAGTTAATTGAAATTATTTTTGGTTTTTGTTGAAATGCTCAAACTCACAATATGCTATGAAAGTGACTGGTTCATTCGACATGCTGGATACAGCTAAATTAACTTGTCATTTTTTATCGATTAGCGATAAGTGTCTGCAAATGTGTCTCTTAAAATGATGTAATGTAGTGTTTTGTATTTGCTTTTAAAGCGCAGTAACGATTTTCAGTTCATCAATAGAATTGCAATTCATCCCCTGAATTGTTTTAGGTCGGGATTTAATCCGTGCCATAACCAATTTTTTAATTTACAGTTGAGCCAACATGTGCAGAGTTTACACCATGAATGCAATCTCCGTGAACATCTGAGAAAATGTCTTTAATTAAAAAGCCTCATTGTGTGGGCTGTCTAGTGTCCTACTCTAAAGCGAGCCATGGTTTGAATTCCGGCCTCAATCTAAAAATAATTATGCCATACCTTCTTGAAGATGGTCAACATGGACACGGTTTGTTCCTCTTCTCCTTGTTTGAGAACTGGTGTAGTCGCTGCAGCATTTTCTGGAGGGAGAAGGAACGAGGCTATCCAACACATTGCTTTCATGATCCTTAAAATTGGTAGCCTAATACAAATGTTTGAATAAAAATATATTCAATAAGTGTCCAAGTTTATGATTTACTTATCTATACATAACACGTGACAACTATCTTTCTCTTAATTCTACATATCTGACCAAACATAAATGTCATTTTACCGTCCAGCCTGTTCACCTCGTCACTAAGCCTGTTTCCACTTTGTCTCTTGTTGTAATATCGATAGAACTCCTAAAGTAAGGTTCAGAACAACACGAAATTACAATCAATTATCTCACTCTGGGATGTTAATTAACAAAACAGGAGAGATGAACTGGAATGGAAGTATTACATATATTTGACATTTACACACTGGTAAATTATTATGTGATGAATGAAAAGGGGAGGAAGTATTAGTTGTATTATGAAGTATTAGTTGAATTAGTTGTATTATGAAGTATTGGTTGTATTAGTTGTATCAGTTGTATTATGAAGTATTGGTTGTATTAGTTGTATTGGTTGTATTAGTTGTATTATGAAGTATTAGTTGTATTATGAAGTATTAGTTGTATTAGTTGTATTATGAAGTATTAGTTGTATAATGAAATATTAGTTGTATTAGTTGTATTATGAAGTATTAGTTGTATTATGAAGTATTGGTTGTATTATGAAGTATTAGTTGTATTAGTTGTATTATGAAGTATTGGTTGAATTAGTTGCATTGGTTGTATTAGTTGTATTATGAAGTATTAGTTGTATTATGAAGTATTAGTTGTATTATGAAGTATTAGTTGTATTATGAAGTATTAGTTGTATTAGTTGTATTATGAAGTATTAGTTGTATTAGTTGTATTATGAAGTATTAGTTGTATTATGAAGTATTGGTTGTATTAGTTGTATTATGAAGTATTAGTTGTATTAGTTGTATTATGAAGTATTCGTTGTATTAGTTGTATTAGTTGTATTATGAAGTATTAGTTGTATTATGAAGTATTGGTTGTATTAGTTGTATTATGAAGTATTAGTTGTATTAGTTGTATTATGAAGTATTAGTTGTATTATTTGTATTAGTTGTATTATAAAGTATTAGTTGTATTATTTGTATTAGTTGTATTAGTTGTATTATTTGTATTATGAAGTATTAGATGTATTATTTGTTTTAATTGTATTATGAAGTATTAGTTGTATTATTTGTATTAGTTGTATTAGTTGTATTATGAAGTATTAGTTGTATTAGTTGTATTATTTGTATTAGTTGTATTATTTGTATTAGTTGTATTATGAAGTATTAGTTGTATTATGAAGTATTAGTTGTATTAGTTGTATTAGTTGTATTAGTTGTATTATGAAGTATTAGTTGTATTATGAAGTATTGGTTGTATTAGTTGTATTATGAAGTATTAGTTGTATTATAAAGTATTAGTTGTATTATTTGTATTAGTTGTATTATTTGTATTAGTTGTATTATTTGTATTAGTTGTATTATGAAGTATTAGTTGTATTATGAAGTATTAGTTGTATTATGAAGTATTAGTTGTATTATTTGTATTATGAAGTATTAGTTGTATTAGTTGTATTATGAAGTATTAGTTGTATTATGAAGTATTAGTTGTATTATCATCGAGTAGCATCTCCTAACCCCATTTTTCAGTCAAATATATGCAATAATAACATTTAAAATCCAGAGTTTATTACCAGTTTAGGGAGGATCGCATAGGACATTATGGCCAATATGATCACAACACAGGCTGTGAGGAAGTATCCAAAAGCAACATCATTTAGTGCTGCGCCACCTGTGGTGTGTGTGTGAGAGAGAGAGAGAGAGAGGGCGGAACGGAGAGGGAGAGCGAGAGAGAGGGAGAGCGAGTGGGGGGAGAGGGAGATAGGGGGGGAGAGAGAGAGAGAGAGTGGGAGGGAGAGAGGGAGGGGGGAGAGAGAGAGTGGGAGGGAGAGAGAGAGGAGAGAGGGGGGGAGAGAGAGAGGGAGTGGCAGAGAGAGTGGGAGGGAGAGAGAGAGGAGAGAGGAGAGGGGGGGAGAGAGAGAGAGGGAGTGGGAGGGAGAGAGAGAGGAGAGGGGGGGAGAGAGAGAGAGGGAGTGGGAGGGAGAGACATCACTTGTACAGCCATTTCAAAAGTCATAAAATCTTAATTCCCAGGCACACCATCACCATTTACACCATCACCATTCACACCATTACCATTTACACCATCACCATTCACACCATCACCATTCACACCATCACCATTTACACCATCACCATTTACAGAAGTATATGGATCATTTACAGACATGGTAACGTGTACATATCCCAAAGGAGTCTATGAATTCATTTCAATACTACTAATCTCTTGCCTCAACTTTTTTTATGATTACATATATCTGTAGATGTGTTAATCGTGAAATAAAAAGGTGTATCATGTCTCTGACGTACTTGCGATAGCACAGATCATGGAGAAGGCAGCGAACGTGCCCGCCAGGCCTTGCCCACTCATTATGGGTGTGGTGTATTTGGCGGGAAGAAGGCCTGCCATGCCAAACAGACTGCCCTGCAGGATAGCTCCAAAGGCTGAAGAAAGGTTTAAAAAATAATAATAAAAATAATAAACACAGTCAATAACACAGAGTCCAGTCATAGAAACATGACGCTAACATTTAATATGCAGTTTGAGTGTTCAATAATCTTACTTCTCTGTTTTAAAAAGACATTTGGGTGACAGATAATTACTGTTTTTGTCTTCTTGGCAGGTGAATGAATAAGAGCTAAATCAGAGGTTCCCAAAGTTTTTCACGGGGCCCCCTCCTTTCCAGCATTGGGGAACATCCCGCGGGTTTTCATCAAAGATCTCGCTGTACTTTGCTCCGTTCATCTTTCCGTGGATCCTGACTAGTCTCCCAGTCCCTGCCGCTGAAAAACAATCCCACAGCAATGATGCTGCCACCACCATGCTTCACCGTAGGGATGCTGCCACCACCATGCTTCACCATAGGGATGGTGCTAAGTTTCCTCCAGGCCAAAGAGTTCGATCTTGGTTTCATCAGACCAGAGAATCTTGTTTCTCATGGTCTGAGAGTCTTTAGGTGCCTTTTGGAAAACTCCAAGTGGGCTGTTATGGGCCTTTTACTGAGGAGTGGCTTCCGTCTGGCCACTCTACCATAACAGCCTGATTAGTGGAGTGTAGCAGAGATTGTTGTCCTTCTGGAAGGTTCTCCTATCTCCACAGAGGAACCTCCCTGACCAAGGCCCTTCTCCCCCATTTGCTCAGTTTGGGCGGGCGGCCAGCTCTAGGAAGATTCTTGGTGGTTCCAAACTTCTTCCATTTAAGAATGATGGAGGCCTATTGTGTTTTTAGGGATCTTACATTTTTGGTACCCTTCACCAGATCTGTGCCTCAACACAATCCTGTCTCGGAGCTCTACGAGCAATTCCTTCGACATCATGGCTTGGCTTTTGCTCTGACATGAACTGTCAACTGTGGGACCTTATATAGACAGGTGTGTGCCTTTCCAAATCATGTCCAATCAATTGAATTTACCACAGGTGGACTCCAATCAAGTTGTCAAAACATCAAGGATGATCAATGAAAACAGGATGCACCTGAGCTCAATTTCGAGTCTCATAGCAAAGGGTCTGAATACTTCAGTAAATAAGATATTTACCCATGCCCTACCAGGGGGCGCGCCCCATAGTTTGGGAACCACTGTGCTAAATTAACAAAATGTAATGTAAAGACAGACCACATTGAAGAGTGGCTGAGGTCTAAGAGTGCATTCAGGACAACTCAAGGGGAAAGAATTGACTGGTTGAAAAGGAGGAAGGGGCCAAATAAGAGGCCGTAGGCTCGGAAAAAAAACTCACAGTTTATGATAACAATCTTGATCACGGTTAATGTGAAGAAAGGGCCCGCGGCCATGTCTATTTTCACCGCGATGGCCGTGATAAGAAACAGCACCAAAATCACCGCCAGGCTGCCCATGATCCGGAACTTTTGAGGAATCCTGGAAGTTAGAGAGTCGGGGGTCAAATAATCAGAGGTCAATCTTATGTTGATCACACGTCGGTCCTCTGCCTGGTTAGTGCACTTTTAACATCACTGGGCCGAGCTGGGCCAAGCTATACAATTACTATGATATTAGCTTATCCCCTAAAAACATGAAGATGTATTATCATATTAGCTCGCCCCCCCCCCCCAAAAAAACATGAAGAATTATTATCATATTAGCTCGTCCCCCCCCCCAAAAAAACATGAAGATGTATTATCATATTAGCTCGCCCCCCCCCCCCCCAAAAAAAAATATATGAAGATTTAATATCATATTAGCTCGTCCCCCACCCCAAAAAACATGAAGATGTATTATCATATTAGCTCGCCCCCCCCCCCAAAAAAAACATGAAGATGTATTATCATATTAGCTCGCCCCCCCCCCCAAAAAAAACATGAAGATGTATTATCATATTAGCTCGCCCCCCCCCCAAAAAAAACATGAAGATGTATTATCATATTAGCTCGCCCCCACCCCAAAAAACATGAAGATGTATGTATTATCATATTAGCTCGCCCCCCCCCCCCCCCCAAAAACATGAAGATGTATTATCATATTAGCTCGCCCCCCCCCCCCCCCCCCAAAAAAAAAGATGAAGATTTATTATCATATTAGCTCGCCCCCCCCCCCCCCCCAAAAAAAAAAAAAAAAAATATGAAGATTTAACTTTTGGACTAGTGCTTTAACGCATTAGGAAAGTCAAGATAGTGTGGGGCGTGTGGGGGTGAAGTGGTGGGCTAAACTAACCTGTGATGCAGGACTGAGTTGAGACAGGTGAAGATCAGTAAAGGCACCATGGCACAAAGTGTCGATACGTTATTGTAACTGGCCTCCGTAGGACTACGGTCGTAGGGTTTGTCGGTTGATATTTGGGTGGGGTCTCTGAGACGGCTGGTAAAATACTGTAGAGAGACAAGAGGACAGAAGACTTTAGTTTTAGTTCATTGCTAATGTGTGGCGAACGTTCTACAGGAACATGGCTGTTCTACAGCAACATGGCTGTTCTACAGTAACATGGCCGTTCTACAGTAACATGGCTGTTCTACAGTAACATGGCTGTTCTACAGCAACATGGCTGTTCTACAGTAACATGGCTGTTCTACAGTAACATGGCTGTTCTACAGCAACATGGCTGTTCTACAGTAACATGGCCGTTCTACAGTAACATGGCCGTTCTACAGTAACATGGCTGTTCTACAGTAACATGGCTGTTCTACAGTAACATGGCTGTTCTACAGTAACATGGCTGTTCTACAGTAACATGGCTGTTCTACAGTAACATGGCTGTTCTACAGTAACATGGCTGTTCTACAGCAACATGGCTGTTCTACACCAACATGGCTGTTCTACAGTAACATGGCTGTTCTACAGTAACATGGCTGTTCTACAGTAACATGGCTGTTCTACAGCAACATGGCTGTTCTACACCAACATGGCTGTTCTACAGTAACATGGCTGTTCTACAGCAATATGGCTGTTCTACACCAACATGGCTGTTCTACACCAACATGGCTGTTCTACAGTAACATGGCTGTTCTACAGTAACATGGCTGTTCTACAGCAACATGGCTGTTCTACACCAACATGGCTGTTCTACAGTAACATGGCTGTTCTACAGTAACATGGCTGTTCTACAGTAACATGGCTGTTCTACAGTAACATGGCCGTTCTACAGTAACATGGCTGTTATACAGTAACATGGCTGTTCTACAGTAACATGGCTGTTCTACAGCAATATGGCTGTTCTACAGTAACATGGCTGTTCTACACCAACATGGCTGTTCTACAGTAACATGGCTGTTCTACAGTAACATGGCTGTTCTACAGTAACATGGCTGTTCTACAGTAACATGGCCGTTCTACAGTAACATGGCTGTTATACAGTAACATGGCTGTTCTACAGTAACATGGCTGTTCTACAGCAACATGGCTGTTATACAGCAACATGGCTGTTCTACAGTAACATGGCTGTTCTACAGTAACATGGCTGTTCTACAGTAACATGGCCGTTCTACAGCAACATGGCCGTTCTACAGTAACATGGCTGTTCTACAGTAACATGGCTGTTCTACAGTAACATGGCTGTTCTACAGCAACATGGCTGTTCTACAGCAACATGGCCGTTCTACAGTAACATGGCTGTTCTACAGCAACATGGCCGTTCTACAGTAACATGGCTGTTCTACAGTAACATGTCTGTTCTACAGTAACATGGCTGTTCTACAGTAACATGGCTGTTCTACAGCAACATGGCTGTTCTACAGTAACATGGCTGTTCTACAGTAACATGGCTGTTCTACAGTAACATGGCTGTTCTACAGTAACATGGCTGTTCTACAGTAACATGGCTGTTCTACAGTAACATGGCCGTTCTACAGCAACATGGCTGTTCTACAGTAACATGGCCGTTCTACAGTAACATGGCTGTTCTACAGTAACATGGCTGTTCTACAGTAACATGGCTGTCATGCACCACCCAGGTAGATGATATCCATTGGAAGTGGATGCAATACAACAAATATTGCATAAAGCGATTTGAGTACTTGAAAAATGCTGTTAAAATTAATTATTCTAATGAATAGATAACTAGGCAAGTCAGTTAAGAAGAAATTATTATTTTCAATTACAGCCTAGGAACAGTGGGTTAACTGGTCTAGGAACAGTGGGTTAACTGGCCTAGGAACAGTGGGTTAACTGGTCTAGGAACAGTGGGTTAACTGGTCTAGGAACAGTGGGTTAACTGGTCTAGGAACAGTGGGTTAACTGGTCTAGGAACAGTGGGTTAACTGGTCTAGGAACAGTGGGTTTATTCAAGGGGCAGAACGACAGATTTGTACCTTGTCAGCTCAGGGATTTGAACTTGCAACCTTGCGGTTACTATTCCAACGCTCTAACCACTAGGCGCCTGTCGCCTGTGAGTTATCACAAGATAATATCCAGACAATCTAGAAAGTAACACTTGAAACATATTTGGAAATGAATACAGACTGAATACAGAGGTCTCACTAAAAGCTCCGGCATTGTATTTCTGGTATGTATTCATTCATTGTTCAGTCTGAAAGTAGAGGATGAGAACTAATGTTGTGGCTCTACCATGGTGGCTGTCATGAAGAAGCTCCATGGCAGGAGAGTTCCTAAACCCAGCATGAAAAAGATCAGCCACACGCCATTGTTTCTGTTGGACGACAAGAGGAGAGCAAGCAACTGTTACCCGGTTTATTTGTGTAGTTAATATGACAATTTATACCATATTAATTTACGTAGTATGTAGGCCCACAAAGAAATTACAAGGTGAAATGCTAATTACTTGACACATATGATACTAAATTTGGGATTAAATTAAGCAAATTCCAATACTTTGTTTTATTTGTTTAGTTAATTTGACAATAAATAACATATTTATTTACGTAGTATGTAGGCCCACAAAGAAATTACAAGGTGAAATGGTAATTACTTGACAGATATGATATTAAATTTGGGTTTAAAGTAGGCTCCCGTGTGGTGCAGCGGTCTAAGGCACTGTATCCAGGGACTGTAGTGGGAGTCCCATAGGGTGCTGCACAATTGGCCGGGGTAGGCAGTCATTGCAATTAAGAATTTGTTCTTCAACTGACTTGCCTAGTTAAATTAAACTTAGCAAATTTCAACATTATCTATAGGGCAATATGTGACCACTAGGGGGCGATCCCGGATGCCCGGCTGACCTCATGGTGAGCACTCTTACCACAGTCCCTAAAGAGGTATCTCCCTTGAAGGAGCTCGTGACACACTTCCAATCCAAAGGCTAACCTATCGGGTACATTACCATTTGGTTTGTGTTACAATATAATTTGCCAGTAACCATAAAAAGAGGGACTAGCCAGAGTTTCACAGAAACTAGATACTGTATCTAAAACAGTTAAAGATGTCACCATAAATAGAAGGACTAGATACTGTATCTAAAACATTTAAGATGTCACCATAAAAAGAGAACACATAACTAGGCTGCTAACTCACTTGTCTTTAGGCTTGTGGACATCCATAGTTTGTTTTCAGTGATGAATGTCTATCACCTTTTTTCCCACAGCTCTCCGGCAAACCTGAAAACAAATGGGATGGATTGACACACATCTCATGTATTTTGCCCTTCAGTCATGTCGAAGGAATTACAACAAAACGAACTGAAATTATTGCAGAATTCAACAACTTCAGAAAAAACAATGACCTAGACTCGAGGGATTTAGGGAATAACACTGGATAGAGGATTTACAATTCTACCATTACAATCTATCTGTAGGTGACTATTCATTCTGGTTATCTAATATTATTGCCCTCTTGTGGTCGTTATGGATACATTTCTAAGCATCCTTCACTATGGCTGAGTTTACACAGGCAACCCAATTCTGATCATTTTCCCTATTATCTGATTGGTAAACACTTTTAAAAATCAAAAACATTTGGCAGGAATCTGTAGCCCACCTCTGTTTAAACATAGAAGCCGGTAGAAATTAAACTCACGGCCCACGATAAACGGGTAGCCTAAACTGTCTACAGTAACGCAGACAGTTTGACAAATTGGTGCGTTTTGACTAACTTTACTTTTTCCAGGGGACCTCTACGTAATATATATATATTTAAAAAAATGTATTTCACCTTTATTTTAACCAGGTAGGCTAGTTGAGAACACCTTTATTTAACCCAGGTAGGCTAGTTGAGAACACCTTTATTTAACCAGGGAGGCTAGTTGAGAACACCTTTATTTAACCCAGGTAGGCTAGTTGAGAACACCTTTATTTAACCAGGGAGGCTAGTTGAGAACAAGTGCTCATTTACAACTGCGACCTGGCCAAGATAAAGCATAGCAGTGTGAACAGACAACAACACAGAGTTACACATGGAGTAAACAATAAACAAGTCAATAACACAGTAGAAAAAAAAGAGTCTATATACATTGTGTGCAAAAGGCATGAGGAGGTAGGCGAATAATTACAATTTAGCAGATTAACACTGGAGTGATAAATGATCAGATGGTCATGTGCAGGTAGAGATACTGGTGTGCAAAAGAGCAGAAAAGTAAATAAATATAAACAGTATGGGGACGAGGTAGGTAAATTGGGTGGGCTATTTACCAATGGACTATGTACAGCTGCAGCGATCGGTTAGCTGCTCAGATAGCAGATGTTTAAAGTTGGTGAGGGAGATAAAAGTCTCCAACTTCAGCGATTTTTGCAATTCGTTCCAGTCACAGGCAGCAGAGAACTGGAAGTAAAGGCGACCAAATGAGGTGTTGGCTTTAGGGATCATCAGTGAGATACACCTGCTGGAGCGCGTGCTACGGGTGGGATTTGCCATCGTGACCAGTGAACTGAGATAAGGCGGAGCTTTACCTTGCATGGACTTGTAGATGACCTGGAGCCAGTGGGTCTGGCGACGAATGTGTAGCGAGGGCCAGCCGACTAGAGCATACAGGTCGCAGTGGTGGGTGGTATAAGGTGCTTTAGTAACAAAACGGATGGCACTGTGATAAACTGCATCCAGTTTGCTGAGTAGAGTATTGGAAGCTATTTAGTAGATGACATCGTCGAGGATCGGTAGGATGGTCAGTTTTACTAGGGAAGTTTGGCGGCGTGAGTGAAGGAGGCTTTGTTGCGGAATAGAATGCCGACTCTAGATTTGATTTTAGATTGGAGATGTTTGATATGAGTCTGGAAGGAGAGTTTACAGTCTAGCCAGACACCTAGGTACTTATAGATGTCCACATATTCTAGGTCGGAACCATCCAGGGTGGTGATGCTAGTCGGGCGTGCTGGTGCAGGCAGCGAACGGTTGAAAAGCATGCATTTGGTTTTACTAGCGTTTAAGAGCAGTTGGAGGCCACGAAAGGAGTGTTGTATGGCATTTAAGCTCGTTTGAAGGTTAGATAGCACAGTGTCCAAGGAAGGGCCAGAAGTATACAGAATGGTGTCTGTCGTCTGCGTAGAGGTGGATCAGGGAATCGCCCGCAGCAAGAGCAACATCATTGATATATACAGAGAAAAGAGTCGGCCCGAGAATTGAACCCTTTGGCACCCCCATAGAGACTGCCAGAGGACCGGACAACATGCCCTCCGATTTGACACACTGAACTCTGTCTGCAAAGTAGTTGGTGAACCAGGCAAGGCAGTCATTAGAAAAACCGAGGCTACTGAGTCTGCCGATAAGAATATGGTGATTGACAGAGTCAAAAGCCTTGGCAAGGTTGATGAAGACGGCTGCACAGTACTGTCTTTTATCGATGGAGGTTATGATATCGTTTAGTACCTTGAGCGTGGCTGAGGTACACCCATGACCGGCTCGGAAACCAGATTGCACAGCGGAGAAGGTACAGTGGGATTCGAGATGGTCAGTGACCTGTTTGTTAACTTGGCTTTCGAAGACCTTAGATAGGCAGGGCAGGATGGATATAGGTCTGTAACAGTTTGGGTCCAGGGTGTCTCCCCCTTTGAAGAGGGGGATGACTGCGGCAGCTTACCAATCCTTGGGGATCTCAGACGATATGAAAGAGAGGTTGAACAGGCTGGTAATAGGGGTTGCGACAATGGCGGCGGATAGTTTCAGAAATAGAGGCTCCAGATTGTCAAGCCCAGCTGATTTGTATGGGTCCAGGTTTTGCAGCTCTTTCAGAACATCTGCTATCTGGATTTGGGTAAAGGAGAAGCTGGGGAGGCTTGGACGAGTAGCTGTGGGGGAGGGGGCGGAGCTGTTGGCCGAGGTTGGAGTAGCCAGGAGGAAGGCATGGCCAGCCGTTGAGAAATGCTTGTTGAAGTTTTCGATTATCATAGATTTATTGGTGGTGACCGTGTTACCTAGCCTCAGTGCAGTGGGCAGCTTGGAGGAGGTGCTCTTGTTCTCCATGGACTTTACAGTTTCCCAGAACTTTTTGGAGTTAGAGCTACAGGATGCAAATTTCTGCTTGAAAAAGCTGGCCTTTGCTTTCCTGACTGACTGCTTGTATTGGTTCCTGACTTCCCTGAGTAGTTGCATATCGCGGGGGCTATTCGATGCTATTGCAGTCCGTCACAGGATGTTTTTGTGCTGGTCAAGGGCAGTCAGGTCTGGAGTGAACCAAGGGCTATATCTGTTCTTAGTTCTGCATTTTTTGAACGGAGCATGCTTATCTAAGATGGTGAAGTTACTTTTAAAGAATGACCAGGCATCCTCAACTGACGGGATGAGGTCAATATCCTTCCAGGATACCCGGGCCAGGGCAATTAGAAAGGCCTGCTCGCAGAAGTGTTTTAGGGAGCGTTTGACAGTGATGAGGGCTGGTCGTTTGACCGCGGGCCCGTAGCGGATACAGGCAATGAGGCAGTGATCGCTGAGATCCTGATTGAAGACAGCGGAGGTGTATTTGGAGGGCAAGTTGGTCAGGATGATGTCTATTAGGGTGCCCATGTTTACAGATTTAGGGTTGTACCTGGTGGGTTCCTTGATGATTTGTGTGAGATTGAGGGCATCTAGCTTAGATTGTAAGACTGCCGGGGTGTTAAGCATATCCCAGTTTAGGTCACCTAACAGAACAAACTCTGAAGCTAGATGGGGGGCGATCAATTCACAGATGGTGTCCAGGGCACAGCTGGGAGCTGAGGGGGGTCGGTAGCAGGCGCCAACAGTGAGAGACTTATTTCTGGAGAGATACATTTTTAAAATTAGAAGTTTGAACTGTTTGGGTATGGACCTGGAAAGTATGACATTACTTTGCAGGCTATCTCTGCAGTAGACTGCAACTCCTCCCCCTTTGGCAGTTCTATCGTGACGGAAAATGTTATAGTTGGGTATTGAAATCTCAGAATTTTTGGGGGCCGTCCTGAGCCAGGATTCAGACACGGCAAGGAGATCAGGGTTGGCAGAGTGTGCTAAAGCAGTGAGTAAAACAAACTTAGGGGAGGAGGCTTCTGATGTTGACATGCATGAAACCAAGGCTTTTTCGATCACAGAAGTCAACAAATGAGGGTGCCTGGGGACATGCAGGGCACCCTCATATATATATAGTAAACATGTACCATTCACATTTAAGTCAAATTGTAAGTAAAGGAAGATAGGCAATAAGGCATCATCATTTAATTCAATTTCCAATAAAAGCCATACTGATGACGTTAAGCAACCTCTGTACAAAATAACACCTTGAATCCCTGATTGAGTCACAACAGTAAAATACAGAAATGAAAAGTATCAGTTCTGTTGGAGTATCCATTAACTAGAGCTTTGTGCTGTTGCGCCATATCGATCCCAACGCAACATAACCTTTATTTTGAGGAAATATGGCTGTTCTCTGTCACAATCCCATCCTGTAAAAAATAAATCACATCAAATAAATGTGATCTGGAACAATACGTTACATTACAGTAGTACGTTTACATATTCCCCGAGGAGAGGGAAAGGGGTGATACCGAGTCAGTTATACAACTGAACGCATTCAACTGAAATGTGTCTTCCTCATTTAACCTAAACCCCTCTGAATCAGAGAGGTGCCGGAGGCTGCCTTGTTCAGGGGAACAGTGGGTTAACTGCCTTGTTCAGGGGAACAGTGGGTTAACTGCCTTGTTCAGGGGAACAGTGGGTTAACTGCCTTGTTCAGGGGAACAGTGGGTTAACTGCCTTGTTCAGGAGAACAGTGGGTTAACTGCCTTGTTCAGGAGAACAGTGGGTTAACTGCCTTGTTCAGGGGAACAGTGGGTTAACTGCCTTGTTCAGGGGAACAGTGGGTTAACTGCCTTGTTCAGGGGAACAGTGGGTTAACTGCCTTGTTTAGGGGAACAGTGGGTTAACTGCCTTGTTTAGGGGAACAGTGGGTTAACTGCCTTGTTTAGGGGAACAGTGGGTTAACTGCCTTGTTTAGGGGAACAGTGGGTTAACTGCCTTGTTTAGGGGAACAGTGGGTTAACTGCCTTGTTTAGGGGAACAGTGGGTTAACTGCCTTGTTTAGGGGAACAGTGGGTTAACTGCCTTGTTTAGGGGAACAGTGGGTTAACTGCCTTGTTTAGGGGAACAGTGGGTTAACTGCCTTGTTCAGGGGAACAGTGGGTTAACTGCCTTGTTCAGGGGAACAGTGGGTTAACTGCCTTGTTCAGGAGAACAGTGGGTTAACTGCCGTGTTCAGGAGAACAGTGGGTTAACTGCCTTGTTCAGGGGAACAGTGGGTTAACTGCCTTGTTCAGGGGAACAGTGGGTTAACTGCCTTGTTTAGGGGCAGAACAACACATTTTTACCTTGCCAGCTCTGGGATTCGATCAAACAACCTTTTAGTTACCAGCTCAATGTTCTAACCACTAGGCTATCTGCCGCACAGCGCCCCAAACTTCCCAGGATGTTCACATTTGAATATTTATTTGCATGTAAATGGGATAAATTGAGCACCAACCCTCAGTAGAAATCAAACCAAGTTGAATTAGATCAGTTGAATACAGTGATCGGTGATCTTATCATGTGCAAGCCGTCATTATAAATAATTGTCTTTGCTGTTTTGAAACTTCTGCATGTGTAATGTTTACTGTTGATTTTTATTGTTTATTTTATATATTATCTACCTCACTTGCTTTGGCAATGTAAACACATGTTTCCCATGCCAATAAAGCCCCTTGAATTGAATTGAATTGAATAAGAATTTATTCTTAAACTGACTTGCCTAGTTAAATAAAGGTTCAATTTAAAAAAAAAAATGAAATGTGCTCATATTGTTCACCTCATAGGCTACTAGCTAAGGATCAATGTGATGAGAAATAAAGCGCCTATAGCCTTTTTGGTCAATGAGTAAGTTTGTTTACACATAATTGCAATTATGTTACTACATAATGATATACTATCTATGTTAAAAGCAACAACAACAAAAAAAGACAGTATATGGTTATTTGTGGAAACATCGATCAATCAAAGACGCCAGTGGTCAGCTGACGATGAGGCGTCCCATAAACAAAGACAGTAGACGCTGTGTGATATAAACCAAGAGCAAGCACCCGTCCTGCATAGCAGCGCTCAGAAATACACCCGACATTCACGTACACCACGGAACAAGACGGACTCCGGACCGCTCCACCATGCTGTGCCTTGCTCTGTTTTTCGTCTCCGCAGGTAATATGATACAATGTGGAACGTAATGATTAGTTACTCAATTGTCACTTTGTATCAAATATGACTAGTTAAAGTTGTAGAGAGAAACAAAGTATCCAGGTTACTTTAGTTTCGTAAACAACACCGTAGACATGGCTAGCTAACCAAGTCATTTAGCTTTGTCACTGATACATTTTAAACCTGTTCCTTCACTTTATGCATCTTCAAGATGCGTAGTTAACTAGCTGATGGTGCGGCATTGACTTTGTAGTAGCTGGCTAACGTTGGCTAATCATTGTTGTGTTAAGACGCGTCCTAGGAGGCAGCAAATTAGCGCTAACGATGGCTAAATTATATATGAATCAAAAGTTTGGACACCTACTCATTTAAGGATTTCTTTATTTTCTACATTGTAGAATTATAGCGAAGACGTCGACTATGAAATAACATGGAATAACACATGAAATCATGTAGTAACCCAAGTTTTTTTTTATTTTATTTAAAAAAAAAAATGTTTAAACAAAATATTTTATGGTTTCATTTATTCAAAGTAGCCACCCTTGGCCTTGACAGCTTGGCATTCTCTCAACCAGCTTCATGAGAAAGTAACCTGGAATGCATTTCAATTAACAGGTGTGCCTTGTTAATTTGTGGAATTTCTTTCCTTAATGCATTTGAGCCAATCAGTTATGACAAGGTAGGGGTGGTATACTGAAGGTAGCCCTATTTGGTAGAAGACCAAGTCCATATTATGGCAAGAACAGCTCAAATAAGCAAAGAGAAACGACAGTCCATCATTGCTTCAAGACATGAAGGTCAATACAGAACATTTCAAGAACTCTGAAAGTTTCTTGAAGTGCAGTCGCAAAAACCATCAAGCGCTATGATGTAACTGACTCTCATGAGGACCGCCACAGGAAAGGAAGATGCAGAGTTACCTCTGCTGCAGAGAATAAGTTCATTAGAGTTATCAGCCTCAGATATCGGCAATTAACTTCACCTCGGATTGCAGCCCAAATAGAGTTCAAGTAACACACATCTCAACATCAACTGTTCAGAGGAGACTGTGTGAATCAGGCCTTCATGGTCAAATTGCTGCAAAGAAACCACTACTAAAGGACACCAATAAGAAGAGACTTGCTTGGGCCAAGAAACACAACCAATGGACATTAGACCAGTGGAAATCTGTCCTTTGGTCTGATGAGTCTGAATTTTTAGTTCCAACTGCCGTGTCTTTTGTGTGATGCAGAGTTGGTGAACGGATGATCTCCGCATGTGTGGTTCCCACCGTGAAGCATGGAGGAGGAGGTGTTATGCTGTGGGGGAGTACTTTGTTAGTGACACTGTCATATATATATATATATATTTTTTTTAAGAATTCAAGGCACACTTAACCAGCAATGCTACCACAGCATTCTGCAGCGATACGCCATCCCATCTGTTTTGTGCTTAGTGGGACGATCATTTGTTTTTCGACAAGACAATGATCCAACACACCTCCGGGCTGTGGCAGTCCTCATGCTAGCTATTTATTTTTTAGCTCAGCCATTGGTGTGATGCATTTAGTTAAACACAGTACCTAGTTAGGCCAATGTATTTCTTACACCTGTTTTTATTACAGCTGTGTTACATCGAGTCTGTAGCCTCTCTTTTACCAGGAGCATCATGTAGGAAAATAAAGTATGGTACTGTTGTCCTCTCAAATCAATCTATCCCTAGTCTAACCTGTTTTCCTGTTCACTAAAACATTTTAATGTAATTTGAAAAACTGCATGATGTAATCCATCCAGGTGCATGATGGGCCCATCCGATCTTTCTCATCTTAAACAAATGCATTCATATCCTCATGGTTCTTTCGCCCAACTACATTCCTAATGCAGCAGTTCTAACAAATGTATTGTTGAGTCAAAACGGGGACAAAGTGTGTAGGACAAGTACATCTTCGAGTGGGTAGGTAGGCCCCAGGGGATTGTGGGTAATGGGTATTTTTATTAGGTAGACGTTTTCAATTTCCTCATTTTATGTTTCGTTAGGGTTTCGCTTCACTTTTTTGATCGAGTGGGTTTATTTCTGATTTTTAAGTCATAGACGTTAGTTTCAACATGTATTTTTCTGATTTTAGGTAATAGGATGTTAGTATCGACATGTCTAATGTTGCCTTTCCATGATTCAGATCCAGAGTAAATTAGCTGCAAACTACCTCTAACACTTTCCCTAAATCAGTTATGCAGTCAGTCTGTCACGTTCCCCTATACATGCTGAATGCTTAGTCAAGCAAATCGATCTTCCCTATAGGCCTAATTGGCTAATATCACTACAAAAAGCTTGGTGGTAATAAACATGCCTGTTACCTTTTTGCTTTAGTGTCCTAGTTTGTCCTAGTTTGGTCAGGATGTTGAGGGTGTCTTACTGCTGCTCTGAGAGACAATGACTAGGCCTATTTATAATGCCCCCCTTCCTTGTTGACTTCTTTTGGGACGCCCTGTGTGATGTGAAATTGTTTGATTACTCACGGTGAGTGTCAGTCATATGATTTCTCATATTTGCAAAAACTACAGGCTAGGTATCGGTTCCTGCAATACGTTTGTTCTAGTTCCCGCTTTAGTTTTTTGGGGGTAATTTGTAGCGCACTTAGTTTGCAACGATGACAACACAATCAGTATGAGACTAGTTCTTTGACTTCTTTGTCTTCATTGGGAGTACTGCTTAAGCATTTGGCTGTGGCCTCTATAACATCTGCTAAACTGTGTACGCAACTAATTTTTGATTTGTTCCCTCTCGTCGTCATCTGCTATCAAATGGGAGGTAGCTGAAGGGGTAGTCGGGGGGGAGGGGGGGGGGGGTTAGTTTGTGCTGCCATGTGATGGTTGCTTCACTCCCGACTCACACAGCTGAGTGGCGTAGACTACAAGCAGCTCTGAGCTGTTCCATTATGCGTCATCATCAAACTCAAACATGCGATTGATCACTCAACTGTGTTGAGTCGTGAATGGTCCTTAATTTAACTTTTTTTTTTTTTAAACAGCCGGCCAAGTTTACTGTAGAACTATAGGCTATCGTGGCAGCATAAGACTCCTAAAATGTAGCCTGTTTTTGTCCTGTTTATCCCCCTTGTGATGTTTTCAAAGTAGGTGGTAAAATAATGTGAATAGCTGACTCACTGACAATGTAGCATAAAGGTTTTCCTCATTGGAGTCAGACAAGTTGAAATGTCTTTGATAACGAGGCCCAGCACCTCATAGAGCAACAACTTGTTGTTTTTGTCTGCCTAGGAGAACAGGAGGGGAGAACAGGAGGGGAGAACAGGAGGGGAGAACAGGAGGGGAGAACAGGAGGGGAGAACAGGAGGGGAGAACAGGAGGGGAGAGGTTCTATCTCTACTGTATCTTTCCCAGTACAAGGCAGCACGGGAGTGAATGATTGACTCACTGCAGTGTGACTGTATTATCAGCATATGAACACGAGTGATTTGTTTCACATTGGGTTGCCTACTATGACCTCCGATGCCTGGGGTGGGTCTTGGGACACACCGTACAAGGTTTTGCAACGGAACCAAAAGGAACTTTTCTAATTGGACAAGTGCAGACAGTACCGGAATGTTCCGTGCTGACAAAACACAGGACCGTGCCGATCTGTTGTCGCTCTTCAGGCTGTTAGCTTGGCGTGGGTCTTTGTGATAACTAGGCAATGTCATGTTGGTTTTTTGCCTTTTATTTTGATTTTTGTCACATGAGTAGCTGTCTATCAGCTTGCTGGTTTATTTGGCAATGGCTGTGCATCATCAGCTTCTTTCCCTCAGTCAATGCAACATTTGTGCTTACGTCCTTGACTCTGAAGATTAGAATTTTTGCGTCTCTGCAAATTTGGCAACAATAAAAACCTCCATGGTAGCCTTTAAAATTTGGCAGTTAGTGATGGATAAGTATGCTTCAACAACAAACTCAAATTTCATGCACAAAAGCTAATAGTTCCTATTTTTTTTTAATTCAAATTTAGTGATAACCAATTGCGATCTTGTCGCTGCAACTCCCCAACAGGCTCGGGAGGCAAAGGTCAAGTCATGCATCCTCTGAAACAAGACGTACTAAATCACGCTCCTTAACAACTAACAAAAACCTCCTTTGCACCTGGTTAAATAAAACTGCTTTAGTGTTGTCCCTATAATATACACTCTTATCCAGAGACGTGCTTGCAGGTGGAACTAGGGTTAAGTGCCTTGCTGAAGGGCACACTGACGGATATTTCACCTAGTCGTCTCACGTATTCGAACCAGTGACCTTTCGGTTATTGGCACAATGCTCATAACCACTAGGCTACCTGCCACCCATACCAAAACGATACTGTATTGACACAACAACAAACCAGGAAGTGTATTGGCTGAAGTCTGAGAATAACCACTGGGCTTAATATTTTTATTTTTTTTTATTTTTTTTAAACATTGAACAATATGTTGATAACTGATAAAATAACACCTTCTGGGCTATTACATTTCTTTCAAAAATAAACGCAAATATTAAATAACGTAACATCAAATTTATCTTATGCAAAACCATGTCTGATTTTATATAATTTTTGTTGACAATTACAGAACTTAAATAAAATGTAATTTTTATACATATCAGGGTTTTCTGATCTTTAACATTCATTATAACTCGTCATTTCTGTAATAAATGAAGAGTTTAAAGCAACAAACTCTTACGCTCGTTTCTGAAGCTTGCTGGTTTGAATCCCAGACTTGGCGACAAATCTGTCTGTGCCATTGAGCAAAGGCACTTAACCCTAGTTACTCCTGTAAGTTCTGGATAAGCCCGTCTGCTCAATGACTCAAATGTACACATTTATGCTATGATTCAGAGTGTATTTCAACTCCCAGGGTGCAATGCTCCACCCAGGGCTCATGGGGCCAGGGTTCTGGTCTAGAAGCATGGTTTTGACTGACCCCTATAGCTTTGCGTTGGTACTGCAGTTTAACTGACGCCCGGACCAGAAAGACCATTTCCATGATGTCTGGCTGGTGGGTCATGTCAAGATGTGGTACCCTTCCTGCAGGCTCATGAGGGAGGAGGATGTCTTCCCTGTAACGCACAGCGTTGAGATTGCCTGCAATGACAACAAGCTCAGTCCGATGATGCTGTGACACACCACCCCAGACCATGATGGACCCTCCACCTCCAAATCGATCCCGCTCCAGAGTACAGGCCTTGGTGTAACGCAAATCCGACCATCACCCCTGGTGAGACAAAACCGTGACTCGTCAGTGAAGAGCACTTTTTGTCAGTCCTGTCTGGTCCAGCGATGGTGGGTTTGTGCCCGTAGGCGACGTTGTTGCCGGTGATGTCTGGTGAGGACCTGCCTTACAACAGGCCTACAAGCCCTCAGTCCAGCCTCTCTCAGCCTATTGCGGAAAGTCTGAGCACTAGTAGGCGCTCCAGAATGAGTGTGTGAAGAACTGCAACGCTGCTGGGTTTTTTATACTCAATACCTTCCCGTGTGTATCTAGAATGATCCACCACCCAAAGGACATCCAGCCAATTTGAGACAACCTGTGGGAAGCATTGGTCTCAACATGGGCCAGCATCCCTGTGGAACGCTTTCAACATGCCCTAACGTAATGAGGGTAAAGTCGGAGGTGCAACTCAATACCAGGAAGGTGTTCTAACAGTTTTGTACACTGTGTGGATAGCTGTTGTGTTCATATTGAGGCAAACTACCTTTTATTTTCTCCAGCTGATGGAGGATTGGATGCTGACCTCGTTGACCTCACAATAACGTGTGTGTGTGTGTGTGTGTGTGTGTGTGTATATCTCTCTCTCTCTCATACAGTCTAACAGATGGTTGGTGCTTTCCACTGTGGTTTCCTAGGGTTTCTTGCTAGGATCTGTTCCCATAAAACAGAGTTTACTATTTCAGAGTTTTCTCTGCCTCTCTCTAAGATCAGATGAGGAAGTAGGACTTGTTGGTCGTGGTATTCCCCTTTACGAGTCACATGATCCTTTCACTTCCTGTTCTAGGATTTATTTTAGAGAGTTGTAACACGCCTCTACTTTCGCCTGCTTAAAAAGGAACTGGACCTGGGTTACATGCATGCATACATACATACATACATACATACATACATACATACATACTGTAGGGCTGGACCTGGGTTACATACATACTGTCACCACTCTGTTGGGTACTGAACAGTGTCTCCTAGCTGTCGCCACCCCTCTGTTGGGTACTGAACAGTGTCTCCTAGCCATCACCACCCCTCTGTTGGGGACTGAACAGTGTCTCCTAGCCGTCGCCACCCCTCTGTTGGGTACTGAACAGTGTCTCCTAGCCGTCACCACCCCTCTGTTGGGTACTGAACAGTGTCTCCTAGCCGTCACCACCACTCTGTTGGACTGAACAGTGTCTCCTAGCCATCACCACCACTCTGTTGGGGACTGAACAGTGTCTCCTAGCCATCACCACCACTCTGTTGGGTACTGAACAGTGTCTCCTAGTCGTCACGCCTCTGTTGGGTACTGAACAGTGTGGGTAACTAGTGTCTACTCTCTCCTAGCCGTCACCACCACTCTGTTGGGTACTGAACAGTGTCTCCTAGCCGTCACCACCACTCTGTTGGGTACTGAACAGTGTGGGTATCTAGTGTCTACTCTCTCCTAGCCGTCACCACCACTCTGTTGGGTACTGAACAGTGTCTCCTAGCCGTCACCACCCCTCTGTTGGGTACTGAACAGTGTCTCCTAGCCGTCACCACCCCTCTGTTGGGTACTGAACAGTGTCTCCTAGCCGTCACCACCCCTCTGTTGGGTACTGAACAGTGTCTCCTAGCCGTCACCACTCTGTTGGGTACTGAACAGTGTGGGTAACTAGTGTCTACTCTCTCCTAGCCGTCACCACCACTGTTGGGTACTGAACAGTGTCTCCTAGCCGTCACCACCACTCTGTTGGGTACTGAACAGTGTGGGTAACTAGTGTCTACTCTCTCCTAGCCGTCACCACCCCTCTGTTGGGTACTGAACAGTGTCTCCTAGCCGTCACCACCCCTCTGGGTACTGAACAGTGTCTCCTAGCCGTCACCACCCCTCTGGGTACTGAACAGTGTCTCCTAGCCGTCACCACCCCTCTGTTGGGTACTGAACAGTGTCTCCTAGCCATCACCACCCCTCTGTTGGGTACTGAACAGTGTCTCCTAGCCGTCACCACCCCTCTGTTGGGTACTGAACAGTGTCTCCTAGCCGTCACCACCCCTCTGTTGGGTACTGAACAGTGTCTCCTAGCCGTCACCACCCCTCTGGGTACTGAACAGTGTCTCCTAGCCATCACCACCCCTCTGTTGGGTACTGAACAGTGTCTCCTAGCCATCACCACCCCTCTGTTGGGTACTGAACAGTGTCTCCTAGCCATCACCACCACTCTGGGTACTGAACAGTGTCTCCTAGCCGTCACCACCCCTCTGTTGGGTACTGAATAGTGTCTCCTAGCCATCACCACCACTCTGTTGGGTACTGAACAGTGTCTCCTAGCCATCACCACCACTCTGTTGGGTACTGAACAGTGTCTCCTAGTCGTCACCACTCTGTTGGGTACTGAACAGTGTCTCCTAGTCGTCACCACTCTGTTGGGTACTGAACAGTGTCTCCTAGTCGTCACCACTCTGTTGGGTACTGAACAGTGTCTCCTAGTCGTCACCACTCTGTTGGGTACTGAACAGTGTCTCCTAGTCGTCACCACTCTGTTGGGTACTGAACAGTGTCTCCTAGTCGTCACCACTCTGTTGGGGACTGAACAGTGTCTCCTAGTCGTCACCACTCTGTTGGGTACTGAACAGTGTCTCCTAGTCGTCACCACTCTGTTGGGTACTGAACAGTGTCTCCTAGTCGTCACCACTCTGTTGGGTACTGAACAGTGTCTCCTAGTCGTCACCCCTCTGTTGGGTACTGAACAGTGTCTCCTAGCCGTCGCCACCACTCTGTTGGGTCCTGAACAGGGTACTGAACAGTGTCACCTAGCCGTCGCCACCACTCTGTTGGGTCCTGAACAGTGTCTCCTAGCCGTCGCCACCCCTCTGTTGGGTACTGAACAGTGTCTCCTAGCCGTCACCACTCTGTTGGGTACTGAACAGTGTGGGTAACTAGTGTCTACTCTCTCCTAGCCGTCGCCACCCCTCTGTTGGGTACTGAACAGTGTGCCCGTGGTCCTCCCTACTGGTGCCACAATGTGAAGACTGCCTCTATCTGTGGAGCCGTGGTCCACTGCCAACAGAACGTATGGAACCAACCCCAGATGGTGAGACTCAAGTATTTTATCTAGCATGTTATTCTCTTTTGGGGGGGGTGTAAAATGGATGAACAGCGGGGCATTGTTTAACCTGGCCTTGGTTTAGCTACCCTAATCAACTTCCTCCTCCCTGTTTCAGAAATCTGTGCCATGTGACCTGTGTAAGGGGTTGCTGATAGCGGTGGACCAGCTGCTGAACAACAATGCTACTCAGGTGAGTCATGGAGGATGAATGTGGGGAAAGTTCCCTGTTTTTTTGTTGTTGTTGTTGCTGGAAACAGTTTGGCAGAGCATGAATTTGTCTTCTATCCAGTGTACACCGTAGTGGTACAGATGTGGCATAACTGTTTTCCGCTCCCAGATGAATGAGTGCCTAAGAGGGTGCATTATGGCTGAGTAGTGTTGTTATAGCTTCTCCTAGGGGATCCTCATTTAAAAAATGTTGTAGTCCTGAACTAGTTCACATGATTTACGTAGTGAAAGGCTTGATGATTAGTTGAATCGGGTGCTATATCTGGATTAGGGCCTAATACATGGAACTGCTGCGCTCCACATAGTGGGGGTCTGAGGCTGGGGGGGGGGGGGGCATCGCTCCACATAGTGGGGGTCTGAGGCTGGGGGGGGGGGCATCGCTCCACATAGTGGGGGTCTGAGGCTAGGGGGGGGGGGGGGGGCGGCATCGCTCCACATAGTGGGGGTCTGAGGCTGGGGGGGGGGGGGGGGCATCGCTCCACATAGTGGGGGTCTGAGGCTGGGGGGGGGGGGGGCATCGCTCCACATAGTGGGGGTCTGAGGCTGGGGGGGGGGGGGGGCATCGCTCCACATAGTGGGGGTCTGAGGCTGGGGGGGGGCATCGCTCCACATAGTGGGGATCTGAGGCTTGGGGGGGGGGGGGGGGCATCGCTCCACATAGTGGGGGTCTGAGGCTGGGGGGCTCTAAGCTGATGTTCATGTCCTCTAGGGTGAGATCCTGGGCGTCCTGGAGAAGGCCTGTCACCTGATCCCTGACAAGACCCTGGCTGCACAGTGTAAAGAGATCGTGGACACCTACTACCCTATCCTCATTGGTATCATCGCTGGAGAGCTGGTACACACACACACACACACGGGTTTATAGGAAAGTAAGCTAGCCTACACACACAAACCGAGAGAAACATTTGTTATTCAGAATCAATCCAACATCCTCATCCTGCTAAGCTAAATGGCATTGTTTCAAGGTCATTTCAAGGATAATTTAGCTATTTGAGTTTGATGATAACTGTTTATCCTTAATGCTATTAACCCATACACATGTATTGAATAACAGTTTCACTACATAGAGCCCCCCCCGAAAAAAAAATCTAAACTAAGTTTGTACTGTTCTATATCTTTGAGAGATAAGAAAATCGGGAATTATTATTTAAAGAAATTTACACATGCATTTAAACCCTTATTTTTGGCAGGTAACAGTCTCTGTAAATACAGTACCAGTCAAACATCTGGACACCTACTCATTCCAGTTCTTCTTTAATTTTACTATTTTCTACTTTGTAGGGGGGGGGGACTAGGGAACACAGTAGCTGTTCTGTGTGGGGGGGACTAGGGAACACGGTAGCTGTTCTGTGTGGGGGGGGACTAGGGAACACGGTAGCTGTTCTGTGTGGGGGGGACTAGGGAACACTGTAGCTGTTCTGTGTGGGGGGGGACTAGGGAACACGGTAGCTGTTCTGTGTGGGGGGGACTAGGGAACACGGTAGCTGTTCTGTGGGGGGGGACTAGGGAACACGGTAGCTGTTCTGTGGGGGGGGACTAGGGAACACGGTAGCTGTTCTGTGTGGGGGGGACTAGGGAACACGGTAGCTGTTCTGTGTGGGGGGGGGGACTAGGGAACACAGTAGCTGTTCTGTGGGGGGGGGGGGGACTAGGGAACACAGTAGCTGTTCTGTGGGGGGGGGGGGGGGACTAGGGAACACAGTAGCTGTTCTGTGGGGGGGGGGGGGGGGACTAGGGAACACTGTAGCTGTTCTGTTTGGGGGGGGACTAGGGAACACTGTAGCTGTTCTGTGGGGGGGGGGGGGACTAGGGAACACAGTAGCTGTTCTGTGGGGGGGACTAGGGAACACAGTAGCTGTTCTGTGTGGGGGGGACGACTAGGGAACACAGTAGCTGTTCTGTGGGGGGGGGGGGGGACTAGGGAACACAGTAGCTGTTCTGTGTGGGGGGGGGGGGACTAGGGAACACGGTAGCTGTTCTGTGGGGGGGACTAGGTAATGAATTGCATTTAGGATGCCAGCTGCATATAGATTAACCCTGTTCCTGGACTCACACTGTCAATGGAAATAGTTTTAGTCCAGGACTAGGCCTGATCTGGGTCTGTGAAGTGGGAAACCGACCCTGAGAGTTTATTATAGTGTGCGTTCCAGTAGTGACTTAATGGTGGCGTCTCTAGTGAGATCTACGGATTGTAGTGACCAGAGTCCGTTTCTGGATTCCAGGAGAACCCTCAGGTGGTGTGTGGCGCCATAGGCCTGTGTGACTCCCAGCAGGCAGCCCTGGCCAGACTCCAGTCTCAGATCCAGTCTAACCAGATCCCACCGCTCACGTCCAATGAGATTCCTCAGGAAGACCTGGCCCAGAGGGTCGCCCCCTTCCTCCTCAACGTCCCTGGGCTCCTCTACCCCCAGGCCCAGGAGAACACCAAGCAAGAGGTTCCTGAACAGGTACGCCAGTCGTCATAGAATTTTGGGGGTCGTAATTCTGGTCTTTGGTGTCTAGGAATTGGGTTTCGGTGTAATAATTGTTAGAGAACTTTACAAAATTGTTAGATTTAGAATTCACTATGGTGCCCAGCATAGCTGCACATAAGTTATGTTCAGTAAGGCACAAAGTACCAAATCTTTTCAACTGAAATCTGTCTTATTGATCAAATTCTGGCTGTACTTTCCCATTCCAAACTGTTATTTCACTACTGAACATGACCCCAGTACCAACTTTCAACTGTCACTGATTTCGTGTGTGTGTGTGTGTGTAACTGCTACTCCTTTAGTCACTAGTGAGTGTCTTCTGTCCCCTGTAGCAGACTGGAGACTTGTGTGAGGACTGTGTGAAGTTCATCACAGACTTCCAGGACGAGGCGAAGAGCAACACTACCTTCGTCAACTCTCTGATCGAACGGATCCAGAGGCAGTGTGACCTGCTGGGGCCTGGAATCTCTGACATGGTGAGAGGCCTTGTTATCTAGTTAGTTACAGATCCAGGACCTGCTGGGGCCTGGAATCTCTGACATGGTGAGAGGCCTTGTTATCTAGTTAGTTACAGATCCAGGACCAGTGTGACCTGCTGGGGCCTGGAATCTCTGACCTAGTGAGAGGCCTTGTTATCTAGTTAGTTACAGATCCAGGACCAGTGTGACCTGGTGAGAGGACTACGTAGTTATCTAGCTAGGCGTTAGTGAGAGGACTGGGTTTAAAAGGAGTTTGGTGGAGTGAATATTTTGAGTAATCCAGCAATGGAACTAGCCGTAATCTAATTTACACTTCATGCCCTAGTTGCCATCTGGTTTAATGCAATAGTTGGTTTATTGGACCCTGCTGGTTATCTATGAATGTTCGAACATGTTGAACAGTCGGGCCTTAATAATCTCCACCCAGCACAGCCAGAAGAGGACCGGTCACCCCTCAGAGCCTGGTTCCTCTTTAGGTTAATAATCTCCACCCGGCACAGCCAGAAGAGGACCGGTCACCCCTCAGAGCCTGGTTCCTCTCTACCCGGCACAGCCAGAAGAGGACCGGTCACCCCTCAGAGCCTGGTTCCTCTCTAGGTTAATAATCTCCACCCAGCACAGCCAGAAGAAGACCGGCCACCCCTCAGAGCCTGGTTCCTCTTTAGGTTAATAATCTCCACCCAGCACAGCCAGAAGAGGACCGGCCACCCCTCAGAGCCTGGTTCCTCTCTACCCGGCACAGCCAGAAGAGGACCGGTCACCCCCCAGAGCCTGGTTCCTCTCTAGGTTAATAATCTCCACCCGGCACAGCTAGAAGAGGACCGGCCACCCCTCAGAGCCTGGTTCCTCTCTAGGTTAATCTCCACCCGGCACAGCTAGAAGAGGACCGGCCACCCCTCAGAGCCTGGTTCCTCTCTACCCGGCACAGCCAGAAGAGGACCGGTCACCCCCCAGAGCCTGGTTCCTCTCTAGGTTAATAATCTCCACCCGGCACAGCTAGAAGAGGACCGGTCACCCCCCAGAGCCTGGTTCCTCTCTACCCGGCACAGCCAGAAGAGGACCGGCCACCCCTCAGAGCCTGGTTCCTCT
This sequence comes from Oncorhynchus mykiss, assembly GCF_057628025.1. Lineage (NCBI taxonomy): Eukaryota > Metazoa > Chordata > Actinopteri > Salmoniformes > Salmonidae > Oncorhynchus > Oncorhynchus mykiss. Next base: position 6,146,503 of record NC_143037.1, on the reverse strand, counting down.
CTACCCGGCACAGCCAGAAGAGGACCGGTCACCCCTCAGAGCCTGGTTCCTCTCTAGGTTAATAATCTCCACCCGGCACAGCTAGAAGAGGACCGGTCACCCCCCAGAGCCTGGTTCCTCTCTACCCGGCACAGCCAGAAGAGGACCGGTCACCCCCCAGAGCCTGGTTCCTCTCTAGGTTAATAATCTCCACCCGGCACAGCTAGAAGAGGACCGGCCACCCCTCAGAGCCTGGTTTCTGTCTAGGTTTCTTCCTAGGTTCCCACTTTTCTAGGGAGTTTAAAATGTATTTTAAAATTATTTTTTAATTTAAGGGCTTTATAAATACATTTGATTGGAAGTATTTCTTGGTCAATCTATTAAGCTGGAAGATCATTGGTTTCCACTGACTTTGTATCTGACTGTTTTGTCTTCTCCTCCTGTGTTTCAGTGCAAGCAGTATATCAGCCAGTACGCGCCTCTCATCGCCCTGCAGCTCATGTCCATGGTCAGTCACTAGGGCGTCTCCAAAATGACATCCTGTTTCATATATTTAGTGCACCACTTTTGGCTTTCAGCCCCGCCCCCCTCCCCCAAACTGGAGGGTTCTCTTCTGCTGATGTGTAATTGTAGCCAATGTCTCTGCACAGTGTTGCCTGACATATACTTAACAGGTTTATACATGGGTGAAATGAACCACTATGTTTGTCATAATACATCTAGTGTGTGTATCCAGACTCTGACTACAGCACCTCCTAGCCTGCTGATTTCATTCACATCTTTTAATGTTTTTATTTCCCCCTCTATTCATGCACCTCCTGCTCTCTCCTACTCCTGCGCTCGCTCTCTCCTCCTCTTCCTGCTCTCTCCTCCTCTTCCTGCTCTCGCTCGCTCTATCCTCCTCCTCCTGCACTCCTCCTCCTGCTCTCGCTCGCTCTCTCCTCCTCTTCCTGCTCTCTCCTCCTCTTCCTGCTCTCGCTCGCTCTATCCTCCTCCTCCTGCACTCCTCCTCCTGCTCTCGCTCGCTCTCTCCTCCTCTTCCTGCTCTCTCCTCCTCTTCCTGCTCTCTCCTGAGGTGGGTCTGTAGGAACAGGTAGGTTTCCCTCTGTGTTCAGTCTCTCGTCTCACACCCTTTAGGCATTGGCCACACAGAGACTTGGATGAAATCCTATTATGCATTCAGCTTTGACGTCTGGAGCCTTTTAGACAGCCAATCATCTCCCGTTGTCCATCTGTCAATGGGTGACTACCGTTGTAAAAAGATCTGTCGTTCTGTCTGCCCACAGCCTCTGTTTCTATACGGTCTGTCCACTAATGCTACTGACTTCAAGTACTCACATTTCACTGTTCTAGAACTGCGTCACGATGTTTCTCTGTGCTGAATACCTTTGTCCTTGGAAAACCAAGCTTTTGGGGGGGAGGGGGGGACATATTTGATGGGCGTGTCGTGATACGAGACAGCAGACTGGTTTCCATTTAGTCCATTAGGTTTGGGAGGTGTAGCATGTATACCAGTGTTTTTGGAAATAGCCACGGGATGTTTTTTTCCACTTCCACCAATATCGTTGAAACAATTTTCTTTTGAATTTAAAAAATATTTGTATCATATTTTCAGTAAATACAGTCAACATGTTGTATAAAGCAGATTGTTAATTTCACCTGTTACATTACGAAGCTCACCGTAGTAGAACAGTTGAGCCAGCTGTGTTGGTAAACAGCACCACAAGGGGAAAGCTGCAGCGGTTGAGTCCAGATGTGTGTTGACACGGGTCACATTTTTATATTGAAAGTCAAGTTATTTTTTTCGTTGTTGTTGCTTCAATAGCATGATCATGATCACGTCCAGCTATAGTTTTCCTTCAAGACATTATCGGACCACATTTGGTAGAAAACGTCTTCATATCATAGAAAGGATGTAGCCAGCTGCTTTTTATAATGTTTTCCTTACAGTTCATCTTGTATTTTAGCCGGGGGAGAAAGTAGGCTGGCTATACTGAGGGAAAGTAGCTCCACATCAGTCAGAGTGCTGTCTGCTGATAGAATGATGGAGAACAGTAGCTCCACATCAGAGTGCTGAACAGTGGACTGGTACAGGGTATAGCCTGGCTCTGAGACTATGGACCAGTGGACTGGTACAGGGTATAGCCTGGCTCTGAGACTATGGAACAGTGGACTGGTACAGGGTATAGCCTGGCTCTGAGACTATGGAACAGTGGACTGGTACAGGGTATAGCCTGGCTTTGAGACTATGGAACAGTGGACTGGTACAGGGTATAGCCTGGCTCTGAGACTATGTAACAGTGGACTGGTACAGGGTATAGCCTGGCTCTGTCTCTGAGACTATAGAACAGTGGACTGGTATAGCCTGGCTCTGAGACTATGTAACAGTGGACTGGTACAGGGTATAGCCTGGCTCTGTCTCTGAGACTATAGAACAGTGGACTGGTACAGGGTATAGCCTGGCTCTGAGACTATAGAACAGTGGACTGGTACAGGGTATAGCCTGGCTCTGAGACTATAGAACAGTGGACTGGTACAGGGTATAGCCTGGCTCTGAGACTATGGACCAGTGGACTGGTACAGGGTATAGCCTGGCTCTGAGACTATGGAACAGTGGTCTGGTACAGGGTATAGCCTGGCTCTGAGACTATAGAACAGTGGACTGGTACAGGGTATAGCCTGGCTCTGAGACTATAGAACAGTGGACTGGTACAGGGTATAGCCTGGCTCTGAGACTACGGAACAGTGGACTGGTACAGGGTATAGCCTGGCTCTGAGACTATGGAACAGTGGACTGGCTCTGGCTCTGAGACTATGGAACAGTAGACTGGTACAGGGTATGGCCTGGCTCTGAGACTATAGAACAGTGGACTGGTACAGGGTATAGCCTGGCTCTGAGACTATGGAACAGTGGACTGGTACAGGGTATAGCCTGGCTCTGAGACTATAGAACAGTGGACTGGTACAGGGTATAGCCTGGCTCTGAGACTATGGAACAGTGGACTGGTACAGGGTATAGCCTGGCTCTGAGACTATGGAACAGTAGACTGGTACAGGGTATAGCCTGGCTCTGAGACTATGGAACAGTGGACTGGTACAGGGTATAGCCTGGCTCTGAGACTATGGAACAGTAGACTGGTACAGGGTATAGCCTGGCTCTGAGACTATAGAACAGTGGACTGGTACAGGGTATAGCCTGGCTCTGAGACTATAGAACAGTGGACTGGTACAGGGTATAGCCTGGCTCTGAGACTATGGAACAGTGGACTGGTACAGGGTATAGCCTGGCTCTGAGACTATGGAACAGTGGACTGGTACAGGGTCTAGCCTGGCTCTGAGACTATGGAACAGTGGACTGGTACAGGGTATAGCCTGGCTCTGAGACTATAGAACAGTGGACTGGTACAGGGTATAGCCTGGCTCTGAGACTGGAACAGTGGACTGGTACAGGGTATGGCCTGGCTCTGAGACTGGAACAGTGGACTGGTACAGGGTATAGCCTGGCTCTGAGACTACGGAACAGTGGACTGGCTCTGAGACTATGGAACAGTAGACTGGTACAGGGTATAGCCTGGCTCTGAGACTATGGAACAGTAGACTGGTACAGGGTATAGCCTGGCTCTGAGACTACGGAACAGTGGACTAGTACAGGGTATAGCCTGGCTCTGAGACTATGGAACAGTAGACTGGTACAGGGTATAGCCTGGCTCTGAGACTATGGAACAGTGGACTGGTACAGGGTATAGCCTGGCTCTGAGACTATAGAACAGTGGACTGGTACAGGGTATAGCCTGGCTCTGAGACTATAGAACAGTGGACTGGTACAGGGTATAGCCTGGCTCTGAGACTATAGAACAGTGGACTGGTACAGGGTATAGCCTGGCTCTGAGACTATGGAACAGTGGACTGGTACAGGGTATGGCCTGGCTCTGAGACTATGGAACAGTGGACTGGTACAGGGTATAGCCTGGCTCTGAGACTATGGAACAGTGGACTGGTACAGGGTATAGCCTGGCTCTGAGACTATGGAACAGTAGACTGGTACAGGGTATAGCCTGGCTCTGAGACTATGGAACAGTGGACTGGTACAGGGTATAGCCTGGCTCTGAGACTATAGAACAGTGGACTGGTACAGGGTATAGCCTGGCTCTGAGACTATGGAACAGTGGACTGGTACAGGGTATAGCCTGGCTCTGAGACTATAGAACAGTGGACTGGTACAGGGTATGGCCTGGCTCTGAGACTACGGAACAGTGGACTGGTACAGGGTATAGCCTGGCTCTGAGACTATGGAACAGTGGACTGGTACAGGGTATAGCCTGGCTCTGAGACTATGGAACAGTAGACTGGCACAGGGTATAGCCTGGCTCTGAGACTACGGAACAGTGGACTGGTACAGGGTATAGACTGGCTCTGAGACTATGGAACAGTGGACTGGTACAGGGTATAGCCTGGCTCTGAGACTATGGAACAGTGGACTGGTACAGGGTATAGCCTGGCTCTGGGACTACGGAACAGTGGACTGGTACAGGGTATAGCCTGGCTCTGAGACTATGGAACAGTAGACTGGTACAGGGTATAGCCTGGCTCTGAGACTATGGAACAGTGGACTGGTACACCATACATCATCATAATGTCATGTGATGAAATGTATTTTCTGTAGAATGGTATGAATGTGTCTAACTGTCCATTCTGTCGTTCTCCCCACTCAGCAACCTAAAGATATCTGTTCCCGTGCTGACTTCTGCCCTGCAGAGGTGAAGAGCTCTGTCCCTATGATGAACCTGGTGGCTGCCAAGGCCGTCCCTGCTGTCAAACTGGTCCCTGCCACTAAGCTGGACGCTGTCAAGGTAACCTACTGGTACCAGAGGCTCTGGCAAGTGTCCGTGTACAACTGTACCGTCACTTACATTCTTACATAAAAAGTTATATAATCACTCTGACTACTTGTTTTGTAAAGTAGTTATGACGTTGGCATGGTTACTATTCTAGTTTATACCGATGCGTTTCGGGACCACGGCTTATTTTGTTCCAAGACTATTGTAGTTACGCCGACTCTTGTCTGTTCTCCAGAACATGGTGCGTGCCCGTGGTTCCCCTCAGTGTATCGCGTGCAAGTTCATTATGAAGGAGGTGGAGAGCATGCTGGGGGATGAGAAGACTGAGGTAGGTCACCTGACGGGTTGCTCATGAGTCATGACTGAAACTTCACGCTGTTTGTAAGGGAGTTACAATAAATTATGTTTTTGTCATGTGGGGGGAAAGCACTATAAATGAATGTGTATACATAGATAGATAAATGAATGTGTATAGATAGATAGATGTATAAATTAATGTGATTGCTCTCCACCTCTGGCCAATGTTGGATGATCAATACAATTTCAGTTTGAATATTGCTGCTAAAAAGCCACAGTTAATCCAGACAGAAAAATAAGATATTTGCATTTTTATGTACATTTTAAAATAGTTCAACTGAAATTGTTATTAATGTAACACGTAGGCTGTGTCTTCAGGGTTCTTAAACAAGGATTTTGTCTGCAATAGGCTAGAATGTATGAGTTATTCATTACAGAATCTCTTCATTTAAACAGAATCCCCCCCCGGAGGCCAAGTGGGCTCGTTTGTCCTGTGTGTCAAGGACCAACAAGAATTTAGTACAATGCGTCTCATCTCTGCGTCCTCAGGCCACCCATCACCCTTTGTGATGGTTATTACTGTGCAAGCAGCAGTGGATATTGTTTTACCCTAGTTCACTTTGTAGCGGTGGTGTCAGACGGGTGAAGATAAAGGTTTGGTTGGGGCACCAGGCAGGTATTAACCCTGCTGAAAAGGACAAGAGTAGGATCGAGTACCACTACCACTACCACACACACACACACACACACACACACACCAGCAGAACAGACTGACTGAAGAGTAGCCTGATGGCCACTGGAAGAGTAGCCTGATGGCCACTGGAAGAGTAGCTTCGCAAATGTCAATGACTGGAGCGGTCCCAAAATATACAGCCATGGTGCCATAGAGGTAACCCCGGCGATCAACTTAAAACACTTTACAAACTAAGCACGCTGAAAATAAACAAGACTTCTGCAGAGTTGGACACGCTGTCAAACTGCCGCGCCGACCGAGAAGAGCTGTCTTCATATCCTCACTGCTGAAGGCGCTCTTAGCTAGCTACCTTTATAGCCTCACTGCTGAAGGAGCTCCTAGCTAGCTACCTTTATCATCACTGCCGAAGGAGCTCTTAGCTAGCTACCTTTATATCCTCACTGCTGAAGGAGCTCTTAGCTAGCTACCTTTATATAGCCTCACTGCTGAAGGAGCTCCTAGCTAGCTACCTTTATATCCTCACTGCTGAAGGAGCTCTTAGCTAGCTACCTTTATATCTTCACTGATGAAGGAGCTCTTAGCTAGCTACCTTTATATCTTCACTGATGAAGGAGATCCTAGCTAGCTACCTTTTTATAGCCTCACTGCTGAAGGAGCTCCTAGCTAGCTATCTTCATATCCTCACTGCTGAAGGAGCTCCTAGCTAGCTACCTTTTTATAGCCTCACTGCTGAAGGAGCTCCTAGCTAGCTACCTTTATATCCTCACTGATGAAGGAGCTCTTAGCTAGCTATCTTTATATCCTCACTGCTGAAGGCGCTCTTAGCTAGCTACCTTTATAGCCTCACTGCTGAAGGCGCTCTTAGCTAGCGACCTTTATAGCCTCACTGCTGAAGGAGCTCTTAGCTAGCTACCTTTATAGCCTCACTGCTGAAGGCGCTCCTAGCTAGCTACCTTTATATCCTCACTGCTGAAGGAGCTCCTAGCTAGCTACCTTTATCATCACTGCTGAAGGCGCTCTTAGCTAGCTACCTTTATATCCTCACTGCTGAAGGAGCTCTTAGCTAGCTACCTTTATAGCCTCACTGCTGAAGGAGCTCCTAGCTAGCTACCTTTATATCCTCACTGCCGAAGGCGCTCTTAGCTAGCTACCTTTATATCCTCACTGCTGAAGGCGCTCTTAGCTAGCTACCTTTATATCCTCACTGCTGAAGGCGCTCTTAGCTAGCTACCTTTATATCCTCACTGCTGAAGGAGCTCCTAGCTAGCTACCTTTATCATCACTGCTGAAGGAGCTCCTAGCTAGCTACCTTTTTATAGCCTCACTGCTGAAGGAGCTCCTAGCTAGCTTTCTTTATATCCTCACTGCCGAAGGCGCTCTTAGCTAGCTACCTTTATAGCCTCACTGCTGAAGGAGCGCTTAGCTAGCTACCTTTATATCTTCACTGATGAAGGAGCGCTTAGCTAGCTACCTTTATATCTTCACTGATGAAGGAGCGCTTAGCTAGCTAAGGAGCTCTTAGCTCGCTACCTTTTATAGCCTCACTGCTGAAGGAGCTCTTAGCTCGCTACCTTTATAGCCTCACTGATGAAGGAGCTCCTAGCTAGCTATCTTTATATCCTCACTGCCGAAGGCGCTCTTAGCTAGCTACCTTTATAGCCTCACTGCTGAAGGCACTCTTAGCTAGCTACCTTTTTATAGCCTCACTGCTGAAGGCACTCTTAGCTAGCTACCTTTATAGCCTCACTGCTGAAGGCGCTCTTAGCTAGCTACCTTTTATATCCTCACTGCTGAAGGTGCTCTTAGCTAGCTACCTTTATATCCTCACTGCTGAAGGCGCTCTTAGCTAGCTACCTTTATATCTTCACTGATGAAGGAGCGCTTAGCTAGCTACCTTTATATCTTCACTGATGAAGGAGCGCTTAGCTAGCTACCTTTATATCCTCACTGATGAAGGAGCGCTTAGCTAGCTACCTTTATATCCTCACTGATGAAGGAGCTCTTAGCTAGCTACCTTTTATATCCTCACTGCTGAAGGCGCTCTTAGCTAGCTACCTTTTATATCCTCACTGCTGAAGGCGCTCTTAGCTAGCTACCTTTATATCCTCACTGCTGAAGGCGCTCTTAGCTAGCGACCTTGTTATATCCTCACTGCTGAAGGCTTTCTTAGCTAGCTACCTTTATAGCCTCACTGATGAAGGAGCGCTTAGCTAGCTACCTTTATATCCTCACTGATGAAGGAGCTCTTAGCTAGCGACCTTTATAGCCTCACTGATGAAGGAGCTCTTAGCTAGCGACCTTTATAGCCTCACTGATGAAGGAGCTCTTAGCTAGCTACCTTTATATCCTCACTGCTGAAGGAGCTCTTAGCTAGCTACCTTTATAGCCTCACTGATGAAGGAGCTCTTAGCTAGCTACCTTTATAGCCTCACTGATGAAGGAGCTCTTAGCTAGCTACCTTTATAGCCTCACTGCTGAAGGAGCTCTTAGCTAGCTACCTTTATAGCCTCACTGCTGAAGGAGCTCTTAGCTAGCGACCTTGTTATAGCCTCACTGATGAAGGAGCTCTTAGCTAGCTACCTTTATATCCTCACTGCTGAAGGAGCTCTTAGCTAGCTACCTTTATATCCTCACTGCTGAAGGCGCTCTTAGCTAGCTACCTTTATAGCCTCACTGCTGAAGGAGCTCTTAGCTAGCTACCTTTATAGCCTCACTGCTGAAGGAGCTCTTAGCTAGCTACCTTTATAGCCTCACTGATGAAGGAGCTCTTAGCTAGCTAACTTTATAGCCTCACTGATGAAGGAGCTCTTAGCTAGCTACCTTTATAGCCTCACTGATGAAGGAGCTCTTAGCTAGCTACCTTTATATCCTCACTGCTGAAGGAGCTCTTAGCTAGCTACCTTTATAGCCTCACTGCTGAAGGAGCTCTTAGCTAGCTACCTTTATAGCCTCACTGCTGAAGGAGCTCTTAGCTAGCGACCTTGTTATAGCCTCACTGATGAAGGAGCTCTTAGCTAGCTACCTTTATATCCTCACTGCTGAAGGAGCTCTTAGCTAGCGACCTTTATATCCTCACTGCTGAAGGAGCTCTTAGCTAGCTACCTTTATATCCTCACTGCTGAAGGAGCTCTTAGCTAGCTACCTTTATATCCTCACTGCTGAAGGAGCTCTTAGCTAGCTACCTTTATAGCCTCACTGCTGAAGGAGCTCTTAGCTAGCTACCTTTATATCCTCACTGCTGAAGGAGCTCTTAGCTAGCTACCTTTATATCCTCACTGCTGATGGAGCTCTTAGCTAGCTACCTTTATAGCCTCACTGCTGAAGGCGCTCTTAGCTAGCTACCTTTATAGCCTCACTGCTGAAGGCGCTCTTAGCTAGCTACCTTTATAGCCTCACTGCTGAAGGAGCTCTTAGCTAGCTATCTTTTTTAAGCCAAGTTGTTGTCTTATGAGAATTTTCTCTCAAAAACCTAGGAAGATAAATGGTGTTGGTCACATCTGGCCTCATCCCCAGGATTTTGTGCACCTTTATTTAACCAGGTAGGCTAGTTGAGAACACCTTTATTTAACCAGGGAGGCTAGTTGAGAACACCTTTATTTAACCAGGGAGGCTAGTTGAGAACAAGTTCTCATTTACAACTGCGACCTGGCCAAGACAAAGTATAGCAGTGTGAACAGACAACAACACAGTTACACGTAGCATTTAACCCTGGGACATCAACCATTCAGAGGAGTTCTTCATTCTATGGGCGTGGTCTTATTAAGTAAAGTATAGGTGATCATTTTAATTTGAGCGAATCACACGACTGCGAGGCGGGGCTCCAAATAGAGGCGAGACCCCGTATGGAAGACGTGTACTAGCCGGGTTAGTGGGAAGGTGTTGTGGGAGGTTATTGGTTGGTAGATTAAGCCAATGCCTATCCACCTGGAGATTATTTTGTTTGTTTGGCATTTGGGCAGATGTGTCTGGGGAAGGAGATTTAAGTCATGCCTAACTAACCCCTATCCTCTTCCGCTCCTTCCTCCCTCTTCTCAGCAAGATGTGGTGCGCGTGTTGGAGAAGGTGTGCTCTGTGCTGCCGCCCTCCCTGTCAGCCCAGTGTAAAGATCTGATCGAGTCCTACGGCCAGGCCATCATTAAGCTGCTGCTACAGGAGGCCGACCCCAAGACTATCTGCACCGTGCTGGGGCTCTGCAAGGACGCCAGCCGTGCCTTCACCCGTGAGTAGAGGGAGTGTGCTTGGGAAGTCTTGAGGTGTGTGTGTGTGATCTATCCTGTGTGTTTGAGACACGTGGAGCAGGCCCTGTCGGTTGGGCCCTGTCGGTTGGGCCCTGGGCCCTGTCGGTTGGGCCCTGTCGGTTGGGCCCTGTCGGTTGTTTTAATAACAGATTAGAGAACGACCGGGCCATTTTTATTCAAGATCATTCAACTAGAAAAGGCCAGTTTTATTGATGGTGCTCCAATCCAGATGAAGTGGTCTCCTTGTTTCCCCCGTCCCTCAGCGGTGTTGGACCAGTCCCAGGTCGAGGCGGGAGGCCTCTGTGACATCTGCAAGATGGCCGTGCGTTACATCGACGGGATCCTGGAACAGAACGCCACACAGGCTCAGATTGAAGACGCAGTCAGGAAAGTCTGCAGCTTTGTCCCGGAGACCGTCAGGGGCGAGGTGAGGATGGAGGACGTGTTGTTCCACGTGTTGTCATTAGTAGATTACACTGACCATGAAATGGGAAAACTGTGTTTCCTAAACTCTGTTACTGCAACAGAAGAAGAATGAATATTGGCTAGTAACTGGTCGACTAGACGTTGTTGGTGTGACTGTTAATCTTTCTCTCTCTCACTTTCTTTCTTTCTCTCTCTTTCTCCTCCAGTGTGACCAGCTGATTGAGCAGTATGAGCCCATGCTGGTTCAGCTCCTGCTGCAGATGTTGGACCCTGACTTTGTCTGCATGGTGAGCACTGGAATACATAGAGGAATACACTGCACTATAGAGAAAAAGTATGATGATGGACGAGGGGAAAAACCTCTAGATCGATAAAGACGATTTAACTTCACTGACTTCCCTGGTTGAAATGAATAAGTTATATGAATGCCAGTATCTGACAGTGGGTTCTGTGGTTGTCCTGGGTTACAGAAGGTGGGATTGTGTCCCGAGGCAGTGCAAAGTCTTCTGGGTATGGACCAGTGTAGCTGGGGACCTGCGTTCTGGTGCAAGAACATGGACTCTGCGAAACTCTGCAACGTGAGTACTCGACACGCAGGCACTGGGCTGCACTGCTTCTATCATAGTAGCGCAACCGCAGTGAGTGGCGTTTCATTCCAGGGTTGATAGATTGTCAATGTAGCTCCCCTGGTTTAAATAAATGAATGAATTTGATACAAATTCCTGATTTAAATTATTATTATTTTTAATTATCCAACTGTTATTTCCGACCATGCATTATGATTGGCCGAGAAGAACGGCTCATCCAGGTCTGTTCTTGAAATCCTGTGACTAAAGTACTCCTGAAATATCAGACCGGATATCTTATGTAAAGGACGAAGAAGCCCCTAGGAAGCCTATTGCTGTCTAACCTGTGGGTTGTTGTCTGTCTGTCTCCCAGGCGGTGGCACACTGCAGGCGTCACGTGTGGTGATGGGAGAACGGATCAAGACCGGCCGACACAATCTTTCAGGAGAAATACTGTTGCACTGCTTCTTTTTTTTTTTTAAACTCAATAAATGTGTTCTGTTTTTCGTAAAACATGTGGGACAGGTTTTTGCAATTGTAAATAAAAATTACCGGGCAGTTTGGAGAAGTGGGGAGGGAATGGAAACCATTTTGTCTGACAGAGGTTTGTTTCTTTATGGGGGGGAGAAGCAGGGCTGTCGAGTGGATCTACCAGACTGTTTTATCTAAAAAAAAAAAAAACTGATCTTTAGTTGTACTGATTTATTGAATGTACTATGGGTGTGGTTTGTGTACATCTTTTTTTTTTTTTTAGATAAATGATTTTACATGTCACACGCGGTCCCTTACTTGACACGCCTGGTTTCCCGGACATAGTCCCGAACTAAAATATAATGCTTCTTAGTCCAAGACTAGGCTTAATCTCGGTCCATGAAAACTGTCCCATTTTAAGTATGTGATGCAGACAGCTGGGTAACTGGATACTACTGTCTGTGAAAGAACAGTGGTCTGAGACTTGTTGAATCTCAGGGGGTCCTGTCAATGTGCTCCTTTGCAGTGACAGAACTTTCTTAGACAGTGTGTCTCTACCATACCTTCCTGGGATACTTTCTGTTTTAATTGAGTCTCTCCTAATGCAAGTTCATCTCTATTTTGTAGAAACAGTTGAATTGTATTCTTTCGGTGTAATTTTTTTATATTAATGAGGACAGTAAAGATTGTGTGTCTGATATGCTACCCTATTCCCTAATATAGTGCGCTACTTTTCAACAGGGGCCCATTGGGGGTAATGTAGTTTCCACTGTAGGACCAATAGAATGGTCTACTCTAAATGTTGAGCCACGCCCTATGTGTGCGAGAGAATGAATGCATCCTTTGACTGCGTCCCATATGGGACCACATTCCCTGCGTAGTGCACTACTTTTGACCTAGATACCCACGGGCCCTGGTTGAAAAGTAGTGCACTATATAGGGAACATGGTGCCATTTGGGACGAACATTTCTAATGGTATGTTTGTGCCCCTTTTTTTTATAGCCTCTCTGCTTGCAGTTTCCTTCTCTGCTCTCTTCACGCTGTTTGTGTGAAGTAATGTGTTCTGAAGGAAATGTAAACAGGGTGTATAGCCTCAATGTGGTTAACTCAATTTTAATATCACGGATGGTCAAACCCTCCAGCTTTTTACTGAAAGTGGTGGGGCAAGTTTTTAAAGTTTTTTTTATTTTGAACAATATTTCATTGTTTAATCGGCTGATTTGTTGCTTTTAAAGACGACGTGCTTTTTGTGATCAGACTACTGTCAGGCGATCGATTGGCTCGATCACATTTCTTTCTTTTACAGTTGAAATAAAAATGATCTCAAATCCACTTTGTTTTCTGATTGGTCAGAATGTTTATACTAGTAATTGACACACAAGAAGCAGCCTTTGAATACTGTTGCTTTTATAGAGGACAAATGGCACCCTCCACATTATAAACCCATGTAGGCTGGACATGCTTCCTGAAGAGGCCAGACACTGACAATGAATCAAATAAGTAGTATTTAGTATGCAATGTAATTAGAGCCACTAAAATGCAATGATGCAGTACTTCGGGTGTGAAGATCTGTTAATCACATGGCCTTCTGAAGCCCATAGTGTTGAGGGGATGAACGCCAGTAGATGGCGCCACTGAGGTATAAGAACTGGAGACTGCGTCCAAGCTGTCCGGACTTTTTTGTTTCCGAGGTCATCTACTCACGTTCGCCTACCCTACACCGATTCGGATTCATGGACCGGTGTTGAGGCCAGATCTGACTGCCCAGCGAATCTGGCTGACCATCGCGCCGACATGCGTCACAAATAAACGTTTTGTATGCTGATTTTTGCTGCTCCTCTCCCACATCACCGCCCCATTGTTTTACCGTTGCTACGATTTAAAGGTTTTGAATGGTCAATCTGATATCTGCGGTGGCCGTAAGGCGTTAATTGCGACGCGGCGCTACACGGAGCCCTCTACATTGTTAACACAATTTGAGAGGCACATGGCGATGCGTTAGCGCTTGATTTGGCCCATGGAGGCTCCGCGACGCTTGTTCTGAAAATGTGCTTGAATGATTCGTATGGAGGATACGAATCATTCAAGCACATTTTCAGAACAAGCGTCAATTGTCTTTAATAGGCATATGCATAGGGTGGAAGCTGTTTGGGTCTTTGCGTGTAAGAAAAAGAAAGATGTACGTCAAAGAACACTATTTGACACATCAAATAACACAATTATATGATAGAATGTTTTGTGTGCTGAATTTGCACTTGCAAGTTAAGTGCCACCCCACTACTATCAGTAGCACTGTCAAAGCTGTACATAAAAGTCTGCAAACAAGCACAAACTGGCCACGAACGATGTACAATAATCGCGTTGGTAATAAGGCATTATTTGTTGGACCGCTACTTCTGGGGTAGTTAGCTTTCGCTTGTTACCTAACTAGCAGCAATTACAACCAGCCTGAAAACAATGACCAGTAGAAACTGCAGTCATTTTCATTATTCTTAGCAATGATTTAGGAATCCATGTGAGTAAGTATTAGCTAGGTAGCCACTTGTTGTTCATTATTGAAATTGAACTTCAGTTCATGAAAATAAATAGCTAGCCAGCTACTTAACCCTGTTGCCCAAAGCTAATGTTATAAGCAGCCATCTAGATTCATCTGACTAGTGAGGCTCGACCAGACCGGTTATGTGTTGTGAAGCTAGCCACAATAAGAATCAGGCACAATAGTGGAATTTGTGTTTTGCCTTCAAAATAAAAGTACCTCTGATAGTGATGCAGAAGGTTACAATTGGTGGAAACATGCCATATTTAGACTAGATCATGTTAAACAAGGTTGGAATGTGAAGCAATGAAATGGGGGATCAGTCTAGTCGGTGACACCCACAGAACACAACTGTGAAGAGTTTACGCAAATATTAGCGTTTGCAGCTCTTATTGCGGGACTGTGACTGTGTGAATTCACCTCCCCAGTCAGCCTATTGTGTGTATTGACATTCATATTGCACTGTACAGGTTTACCTAAGGATTGGGGATCAATGAAATGGGGTATCAGTCTACTCAATACCATATTTTTTTCCCCAACACCCTCAGAGTTATCAGACTGCAAAACATCCACGCAGTATTGTTTTCCCTCTTGAATAGTGTTCAGTACACATGGGTTGACAATAATAAATGTGGCTCAATTCAGTTGTTTCAGAGTCCCGCAATAAGAGCTACGATGCTAATGTTCTCTGGGTGTCACTGAGTGGACTGATACCCAATGTCATTGATCCACAGTCCATGGGTAAGGCTGTACAGTGAAATAAGGATGCCCCACAATGCAATTCTAAAGTATAATACATCCAGTGTGATGTCAACAGATGTCAAATGAACAAATTAATTTATTATGTTGATTTTATATGACAATATCCCGACCTCGTTTATTATGAGCTATTCAATTATGGCATGATTCTACTATTTGTATTTATTTGCATCACTGTCATTTACATACTTTGATTTTGAAGGCTAACCGCAAAGTCCACTATTGTGGCTAATCCTTATTGTGGCTAGCTTCACATAGATGGGTTCGACCATCATTAATCAAATAAGAACTGTTTTATAAATTCGGGCCATTTTAGATGATGACACCTAGCTATATAGTTAGCTAGCTAATGGGCTAGTAACCCACAGTGTGTTCTGCTAACGGGCTAGTAACCCACAGTGTGTTCTGCTAACGGGCTAGTAACCCACAGTGTGTTCTGCTAACGGGCTAGTAACCCACAGTGTGTTCTGCTAACAGGCTAGTATCCCACAGTGTGTTCTGCTAACGGGCTAGTAACCCACAGTGTATTCGTTCTGCTAACGGGCTAGTAACCCACAGTGTGTTCTGCTAACGGGCTAGTAACCCACAGTGCGTTCTGCTAACGGGCTAGTAACCCACAGTGTGTTCTGCTAACGGGCTAGTATCCCACAGTGTGTTCTGCTAACGGGCTAGTAACCCACAGTGTGTTCTGCTAACGGGCTAGTAACCCACAGTGCGTTCTGCTAACAGGCTAGTAACCCACAGTGTGTTCTGCTAACGGGCTAGTAACCCACAGTGTGTTCTGCTAACGGGCTAGTAACCCACAGTGCGTTCTGCTAACGGGCTAGTAACCCACAGTGCGTTCTGCTAACGGGCTAGTAACCCACAGTGTGTTCTGCTAACGGGCTAGTATCCCACAGTGTGTTCTGCTAACGGGCTAGTAACCCACAGTGTGTTCTGCTAACGGGCTAGTAACCCACAGTGCGTTCTGCTAACGGGCTAGTAACCCACAGTGTGTTCTGCTAACGGGCTAGTAACCCACAGTGTGTTCGTTCTGCTAACGGGCTAGTAACCCACAGTGTGTTCGTTCTGCTAACGGGCTAGTATCCCACAGTGTGTTCTGCTAACGGGCTAGTATCCCACAGTGTGTTCTGCTAACGGGCTAGTATCCCACAGTGTGTTCTGCTAACGGGCTAGTAACCCACAGTGTGTTCTGCTAACGGGTTAGTAACCCACAGTGTGTTCTGCTAACAGGCTAGTATCCCACAGTGTGTTCTGCTAACGGGCTAGTAACCCACAGTGTGTACGTTCTGATAACGGGCTAGTAACCCACAGTGCGTTCTGCTAACGGGTTAGTAACCCACAGTGTGTTCTGCTAACAGGCTAGTATCCCACAGTGTGTTCTGCTAACGGGCTAGTAACCCACAGTGTGTTCTGCTAACAGGCTAGTATCCCACAGTGTGTTCTGCTAACAGGCTAGTATCCCACAGTGTGTTCTGCTAACGGACTAGTAACCCACAGTGTGTTCTGCTAACGGGCTAGTAACCCACAGTGTGTTCTGCTAACGGGCTAGTAACCCACAGTGTGTACGTTCTGATAACGGGCTAGTAACCCACAGTGTGTTCTGCTAACGGGCTAGTATCCCACAGTGTGTTCTGCTAACGGGCTAGTAACCCACAGTGTGTTCTGCTAACGGGCTAGTAACCCACAGTGCGTTCTGCTAACGGGCTAGTAACCCACAGTGTGTACGTTCTGATAACGGGCTAGTAACTCTTTTTACTGTATACATTAGCTTGATTAGGTTCTGTTTATTTTACTTTAACATTTAGAATAAAGTCACCTCTGGCCTCTGTCTAGCAACTATCTGAAAAGTATGTCAAGGTAATTACACAATTAACTACAACATTTGCATTTTATTATTTTGCTCAGTCTGCCAGTACATCTTTCTGTCGGCCTGTCCACTTAGGATTTCCAGTACCAGTCTGGAGAGCGCTGGTGGCCACTGGAGGGCAAAGCAACTTCACTGGGCACATGTAGAAACTCACCATCATGAAGTTAATCTATACCAACAGCTAACCCTAGTGTATGGCTAAATGGGGTGTGTGGAAATACAGCTAAGCAACTTCACTGGGCACATGTAGAAACTCATCATCATGAAGTTAATCTATACCAACTGATACAAGTAGCCTAGGTCCCAAGATAACAATTCACTTTGACCCAAGAGAACAATCCAGTCTAAGAATTTGCAAATGGTACGATCATAATGAACAGTATTATATGGATCAGCCTCTCGACTCTGATACTCTTTGGGCCCTGGTCACTAACTCCATTCACTTACCCTAATTCTGGAGAGCTACATTGGTATGTGTGCGTAGCTGGAAAGAGTTTGGGGTGTGGGGGGCTAACCCTAGGGTATGGCTAAATGGGGTGTGTGGAAATACAGTCAACCCTGGGGTATGGCTAAATGGGGTGTGTGGAAATACAGCCAACCGTAGTGTATGGCTAAATGGGGTGTGTGGAAATACAGCTAAACCCTAGGGTATGGCTAAATGGGGTGTGTGGAAATACAGCTAACCCTAGGGTATGGCTAAATGGGGTGTGTAGAAATACAGCTAACCCTAGGGTATGGCTAAATGGGGTGTGTGGAAATACAGCTAACCCTAGGGTATGGCTAAATGGGGTGTGTGGAAATACAGCTAACCCTAGAGAATGGCTAAATGGGGTGTGTGGAAATACAGCTAACCCTAGAGAATGGCTAAATGGGGTGTGTGGAAATACAGCTAACCCTAGGGAATGGCTAAATGGGGTGTGTAGAAATACAGCTAACCCTAGAGAATGGCTAAATGGGGTGTGTGGAAATACAGCTAACCCTAGGGTATGGCTAAATGGGGTGTGTGGAAATACAGCTAACCCTAGAGAATGGCTAAATGGGGTGTGTGGAAATACAGCTAACCCTAGGGTATGGCTAAATGGGGTGTGTGGAAATACAGCTAACCCTAGAGAATGGCTAAATGGGGTGTGTGGAAATACAGCTAACCCTAGGGTATGGCTAAATGGGGTGTGTGGAAATACAGCTAACCCTAGAGAATGGCTAAATGGGGTGTGTGGAAATACAGCTAACCCTAGGGTATGGCTAAATGGGGTGTGTGGAAATACAGCTAACCCTAGAGAATGGCTAAATGGGGTGTGTGGAAATACAGCTAACCCTAGAGAATGGCTAAATGGGGTGTGTGGAAATACAGCTAACCCTAGGGAATGGCTAAATGGGGTGTGTGGAAATACAGCTAACCCTAGGGAATGGCTAAATGGGGTGTGTGGAAATACAGCTAACCCTAGGGAATGGCTAAATGGGGTGTGTGGAAATACAGCTAACCCTAGGGTATGGCTAAATGGGGTGTGTGGAAATACAGCTAACCCTAGTGTACGGCTAAATGGGGTGTGTGGAAATACAGCTAACCCTAGGGTATGGCTAAATCGGGTGTGTGGAAATACAGCTAACCCTAGAGAATGGCTAAATGGGGTGTGTAGAAATACAGCTAACCCTAGAGAATGGCTAAATGGGGTGTGTGGAAATACAGCTAACCCTAGAGAATGGCTAAATGGGGTGTGTGGAAATACAGCTAACCCTAGTGTACGGCTAAATGGGGTGTGTAGAAATACAGCTAACCCTAGGGTATGGCTAAATGGGGTGTGTGGAAATACAGCTAACCCTAGAGAATGGCTAAATGGGGTGTGTGGAAATACAGCTAACCCTAGGGAATGGCTAAATGGGGTGTGTAGAAATACAGCTAACCCTAGGGTATGGCTAAATGGGGTGTGTGGAAATACAGCTAACCCTAGGGAATGGCTAAATGGGGTGTGTAGAAATACAGCTAACCCTAGTGTACGGCTAAATGGGGTGTGTGGAAATACAGCTAACCCTAGAGAATGGCTAAATGGGGTGTGTGGAAATACAGCTAACCCTAGGGAATGGCTAAATGGGGTGTGTGGAAATACAGCTAACCCTAGTGTACGGCTAAATGGGGTGTGTGGAAATACAGCTAACCCTAGTGTATGGCTAAATGGGGTGTATGGAAATACAGCTAACCCTAGTGTATGGCTAAATGGGGTGTGTGGAAATACAGCTAACCCTAGGGTATGGCTAAATGGGGTGTGTGGAAATACAGCTAACCCTAGGGTATGGCTAAATGGGGTGTGTGGAAATACAGCTAACCCTAGGGTATGGCTAAATGGGGTGTGTGGAAATACAGCTAACCCTAGTGTACGGCTAAATGGGGTGTGTGGAAATACAGCTAACCCTAGAGAATGGAATGGCTAAATGGGGTGTGTGGAAATACAGCTAACCCTAGGGAATGGCTAAATGGGTTGTGTAGAAATACACCCCATTTTATTAGGATCCCCGTTAGTTGTTGCAGCAGATACTTTTCCTGTGGTTCAACATGAAACACAATACAGAACATCAGTAGACAAGAACAGCCCACGGACAGAACTACAATGATTTAAAAAGGACTCACGAAGCCTACATATCAATACATACACACAAACTAGGTCAAATAGGGTTGAGGCGTTGTGCCGTAATGCGTTGCTTTATCAGTTCTTTTAAAATGAGGTTTGCTGTTCATTTGAGCAATATGAGATTGACGGGAGTTCCATGCAATAATGGCTCTATATACGGTGCATTCGGAAAGTATTCAGACCCCTTGGCATTTTCCACATTTTGTTACGTTACAGCCTTATTCTAAAATTGATTATTATAGTCCCCCCCCCCCCCCCAATCAATCTACACACAATACCCTATAATGACATCCCAATACCCCATAATGACATCCCAATACCCTATAATGACATCCCAATACCCCATAATGACATCACAATACCCCATAATGACATCCCAATACCCCATAATGACATCACAATACCCCATAATGACATCCCAATACCCCATAATGACATCCCAATACCCCATAATGACATCCCAATACCCCATAATGACATCCCAATACCCCATAATGACATCACAATACCCCATAATGACATCCCAATACCCCATAATGACATCACAATACCCCATAATGACATCCCAATACCCCATAATGACATCCCAATACCCCATAATGACATCACAATACCCCATAATGACATCACAATACCCCATAATGACATCACAATACCCCATAATGACATCCCAATACCCCATAATGACATCCCAATACCCCATAATGACATCCCAATACCCCATAATGACATCCCAATACCCCATAATGACATCCCAATACCCCATAATGACATCCCAATACCCCATAATGACATCCCAATACCCCATAATGACATCCCAATACCCCATAATGACATCCCAATACCCCATAATGACATCCCAATACCCCATAATGACATCCCAATACCCCATAATGACATCCCAATACCCCATAATGACATCCCAATACCCTATAATGACATCCCAATACCCCATAATGACATCACAATACCCCATAATGACATCCCAATACCCCATAATGACATCACAATACCCCATAATGACATCCCAATACCCCATAATGACATCCCAATACCCCATAATGACATCCCAATACCCCATAATGACATCCCAATACCCCATAATGACATCACAATACCCCATAATGACATCCCAATACCCCATAATGACATCACAATACCCCATAATGACATCCCAATACCCCATAATGACATCCCAATACCCCATAATGACATCACAATACCCCATAATGACATCACAATACCCCATAATGACATCACAATACCCCATAATGACATCCCAATACCCCATAATGACATCCCAATACCCCATAATGACATCCCAATACCCCATAATGACATCCCAATACCCCATAATGACATCCCAATACCCCATAATGACATCCCAATACCCCATAATGACATCCCAATACCCCATAATGACATCCCAATACCCCATAATGACATCCCAATACCCCATAATGACATCCCAATACCCCATAATGACATCCCAATACCCCATAATGACATCCCAATACCCCATAATGACATCCCAATACCCCATAATGACATCCCAATACCCCATAATGACATCCCAATACCCCATAATGACATCCCAATACCCCATAATGACATCACAATACCCCATAATGACATCCCAATACCCCATAATGACATCCCAATACCCCATAATGACATCCCAATACCCCATAATGACATCCCAATACCCCATAATGACATCCCAATACCCCATAATGACATCACAATACCCCATAATGACATCCCAATACCCCATAATGACATCCCAATACCCCATAATGACATCCCAATACCCCATAATGACATCCCAATACCCCATAATGACATCCCAATACCCCATAATGACATCACAATACCCCATAATGACATCCCAATACCCCATAATGACATCCCAATACCCTATAATGACATCCCAATACCCCATAATGACATCTCAATACCCCATAATGACATCACAATACCCCATAATGACATCCCAATACCCCATAATGACATCACAATACCCCATAATGACATCCCAATACCCCATAATGACATCCCAATACCCCATAATGACATCCCAATACCCCATAATGACATCACAATACCCCATAATGACATCACAATACCCCATAATGACATCACAATACCCCATAATGACATCCCAATACCCCATAATGACATCACAATACCCCATAATGACATCACAATACCCCATAATGACATCCCAATACCCCATAATGACATCCCAATACCCCATAATGACATCCCAATACCCCATAATGACATCCCAATACCCCATAATGACATCCCAATACCCCATAATGACATCCCAATACCCCATAATGACATCACAATACCCCATAATGACATCCCAATACCCCATAATGACATCCCAATACCCCATAATGACATCACAATACCCCATAATGACATCACAATACCCCATAATGACATCACAATACCCCATAATGACAAAGCAAAAACAGTTTTTTTTGTTGTTAATTTTTTTAATTGTATTTATTTTTTAGGGGGTGGATCAGCTTTAATATTGAATTTAATTGTCTGCATCATTTCCAATCCCCCATATATTTTTTGGTAAATATATATATATATATATATATATATATATATATATATATAAACATACACACACATACCCATATACACACATATCTATATATATATACACTAGAAGTCAGAAGTTTACATACACTTAGGTTGGAGTCATTAAAACTAATTTTTAAACCACTCCACAAATTTCTTGTTAACAAGCTATAGTTTTGGCAAGTCAGTTAGGACATCTACTTTGTGCATGACACAAGTAATTTTTCCAACAATTGTTTACAGACAGATTATTTCACAAAAAAATTCACTGTATTACAATTCCAGTGGGTCAGAAGTGTACATACACTAAGTTGGCTGTGCCTTTAAACAGCTTGGAAAATTCCAGACAATTATGTCATGGCTTTAGAAGCTTCTGATAGGTTAATTGACATAATTTGAGTCAAATGGAGGTGTACCTGTGGATGTATTTCAAGGCCTACCTTCACACTCAGTGCCTCTTTGCTTGGCATCATGGGAAAATCAAAATAAATCAGCCAAGAAAAATTGTAGAGCTCCACAAGTCTGGTTCATCCTTGGGAGCAATTTCCAAACGCCTGAAGGTACCACGTTCATCTGTTCAAACAATAGTATGCAAGTATAAACACCATGGGATCAAGCAGCCGTCATACCTCTCAGCACAGGGATGGCAGCATCATGTGCGCCCAGGTTATTTATGTATTTGCCTGTCTGCATTATTCACCAGGGAAGGGAAACATTCTGCGAATACTGAAACATTGTATCAACGAACAGGCGGCTCTGAGAACATTGAAACAATGTGTCAATGAACAGACGACTGAGAACATTGAAACATTGTATCAACGAACAGACGACTGAGAACATTGAAACATTGTATCAACGAACAGACGACTGAGAACATTGGAACATTGTATCAACGAACAGACGACTGAGAACATTGGAACATTGTATCAACGAACAGACGACTGAGAACATTGGAACATTGTATCAACGAATAGGCGGCTCAGAGAACATTGGAACATTGTATCAACGAACAGACGACTGAGAACATTGTATCAACGAACAGACGACTGAGAACATTGAAGCATTGTATCAACGAACAGACGACAGAGAACATTGGAACATTGTATCAACGAACAGACGACAGAGAACATTGGAACATTGTATCAACGAACAGACGACTGAGAACATTGAAACATTGTATCAACGAACAGACGACTGAGAACATTGAAGCATTGTATCAACGAACAGACGACAGAGAACATTGGAACATTGTATCAACGAACAGACGACAGAGAACATTGGAACATTCTATCAACGAACAGGCGGCTCAGAAAACATTGAAACATTGTATCAACGAACAGGCGGCTCAGAGAACATTATCGCAACATAGTGGCCAACGCGGAGGCACCCCTACTTCCCGCGGCTATGTTTGTGTGTCCCCTAGGAGTTCCAGGTAGGGGTGTACCCACTGGAGGTCAACATCGATGAGCACATGTAGAAGACCCCCCCCCCCCCATCCTCCCCTTGTGACCTCCATCTACACCAGAGAAGGAGTTCTCCTATATTACAAGGTACATTAGGGAACAACCACAGCCGTGGGAAGTAGAGTGGCTGTGGGGGTACTGACTTGACCTTTGACCTTATTTGACAGCCCTCTACTCACAGATATCCCCCCCCCCCTCTCCTTTTCCCTCCCATACATCTACCCTTGTCTCCACCCTATAATTCCACATATATCAAGAATAACAGTATCATCATCCGAGTATCTGATATTATGTCTCAGGGCAGCTGCTCCTACAGTCATCCATATACAGTGTGAATAGGACTGAGAACTGTGGTGGTCCAGTTCAGGTGTATTTCTTTGTGCTGCACTCACTCACTGCGGTCTCATTGAAAACAACAAAAAGATAATATCCACATAATAGGGTTTGGACTGGGCTCATAACTCTTAAAAAGCTGAGGGATAAAGATGGAGAAATGTAACCACGCTCAAATTCATAGACAGAGATATGGATGCAAGGACTTGACCATCAAAATTATTGTTTTAACAATGTTTTGTGGCTATATAGTTGTTGTTGTTTTTTAAACTTTTGTTTACAAACATTGCAGTAAAACAAGCTCATATGTTGGGTTCTAGTACGAGAGTTAAACTAAGCGCCGTAATATTCTCCAAGAATCAGTGGGTACATATCATTAGATGGCTCTCCAATCAAACGTGTTCCTACATATACAGTGGTCTCAAATTACTGGCTCCACTGACTGGCAATGCACAGACAATACATTCAACAATATAATTGTAGAGAGAAACTCAAAATACCAACATGTGAGAAATACTGTACTTTAATAATGTTCCAATGGAACCCACCAAAATCAACACAATTATTTAATACAAAATACATTTCACTAAAATCAAGGTTTCATAATTATTGGCACTCCTCATTTAGTACTTAGTGCAACCACCTCTGGCAAGGATAACAGCATGGACTTTCCTGTAATGTTTGACAAGGTTAAGGAACACATTTGGAGGGATTTTGGGCCATTCCTCTATGCAGATCCTTTCAAGATCCTTCACATTCTTGGGTTTGTGCTTATCAACTGCCCTCTTCAACTCAGCCCACATGTTTTCCATTGGTTTGAGGTCCGGCCATGACAGAACATTGATTTTGTTGTCACATAACCATTTCTGTGTGGACCTTGAGGTATGTTTCGGGTCATTGTCTTGTTGGAGAGTCCACCTACGGCCAAGTCCCAGCCTTCCGGCAGAGGCAATCAGATTGTCAGCCAAAATTGCCTGATACTTGATGGAATTCATTATGCCATCAATCTTAACCAGTGCCCCTGGACCTCTGGAATTAAAACAGACCCAAAACATCACTGACCCCCCTCCATATTTCACCGTGAGTATGAGGTGCCCCTGGACCTCTGGAATTAAAACAGCCCCAAAACATCACTGACCCCCCTCCATATTTCACCGTGAGTATGAGGTGCCCCTGGACCTCTGGAATTAAAACAGCCCCAAAACATCACTGACACCCCTCCATATTACACCGTGGGTATGAGGTGCCCCTGGACCTCTGGAATTAAAACAGCCCCAAAACATCACTGACCCACACCATATTTCACCGTGGGTATGAGGTGCCCCTGGACCTCTGGAATTAAAACAGCCCCAAAACATCACTGACCCCCCTCCATATTTCACCGTGGGTATGAGGTGCCCCTGGACCTCTGGATTTAAAACAGCCCCAAAACATCACTGACCCCCCTCCATATTTCACCGTGGGTGTGAGGTTCCTCTCCTTGTATCTCTGTTTCACCGTGGGTATGAGGTTCCTCTCCTTGTATCTCTGTTTCACCGTGGGTATGAGGTTCCTCTCCTTGTATGCATCTCTGTTTCACCGTGGGTATGAGGTTCCTCTCCTTGTATCTCTGTTTCACCGTGGGTATGAGGTGCCTCTCCTTGCATCTCTGTTTCTACGCCAAACATGCCGATGCTGTATCTGACCAAAACGTTCCATTTTTGTCTCATCTGACCAGAGCACCTTCCTCCAGTCATCATTTAAATGACCTTTGGCAAAACTCCAAGCGCTTTGTGTTTGTGTCTTAGGGTCAGAAAGAGCTTTCTTCTGGCAACCCTTCCAAAGAGCCTGTGGTTGTGGAGGTGGAGTCTGATGGTGCTTTCTTCTGGCAACCCTTCCAAAGAGCCTGTGGAGGTGTAGTCTGAAGGTGCTTTCTTCTGACAACCCTTCCAAAGAGCCTGTGGTTGTGGAGGTGGAGTCTGATGGTGCTTTCTTCTGGCAACCCTTCCAAAGAGCCTGTGGAGGTGTAGTCTGAAGGTGCTTTCTTCTGCCAACCCTTCCAAAGAGCCTGTGGTTGTGGAGGTGGAGTCTGATGGTGCTTTCTTCTGGCAACCCTTCCAAAGAGCCTGTGGTTGTGGAGGTGGAGTCTGATGGTGCTTTCTTCTGGCAACCCTTCCAAAGAGCCTGTGGAGGTGTAGTCTGAAGGTGCTTTCTTCTGACAACCCTTCCAAAGAGCCTGTGGTTGTGGAGGTGGAGTCTGATGGTGCTTTCTTCTGGCAACCCTTCCAAAGAGCCTGTGGCTGTGGAGGTGGAGTCTGATGGTGCTTTCTTCTGCCAACCCTTCCAAAGAGCCTGTGGTTGTGGAGGTGGAGTCTGATGGTGCTTTTTGAAACCTGGTGACCCCAAGACGCCACCAAGGCCTGCAACTCTTTCAGTGATTCTTGGGGATTTAGTTGCTTCTCTCACCATCCCCCTCCCTCTCCTGGGGAGCAAAATGCATTTGCGTCCTTTATCCGTGAAGTTTTCAACTGTTCCATATCTTTTGAATGTTTTAATAATTGTCCTGACAGGGCTCAGTGGTATATTCAATCATTTGTGGATCTTCTTGTAGCCATTTCCAGATTTATGAAGGTCTACGACCATCTGTCTCTTTTCAACTGTCAGTTATTTTGTTTTCTTCATCGTGTTGGATGACAAAGGGATATTGCATGTTTGTTACCTCATGTTTTATACCCTAGTGAAACAGGAAGTGATGTAATGGCTCAATATAGTTCCTTAACACTTAGATAAACTTAAAGAAGTGGAATTTAATTCCTGGTTTAATTTTGGTAGATGTTATTTACAATAATATTTAAGGGTGCCATTAATTGTTTAACCTCGATTTGGAGGACATTAATTTTTAATTAAATCAATGTAACTGTATACTGTAGCGTTATGATTTCCCTTCACTGAAACTAAGAGGCCCAAACCATGAAAAACAGCCCCGGACCATTATTCCTTCTCCACCAAACTTTACAGTTGGGACTATGCACTATGCATTCACGCAGGTAGCGTTCGCCTGGCATCTGCCAAACCCAGATTGGTTCGTCGGATGAATACAATTACAAGGCCATACTTCATAAACTTCTGTCTTATCTAACTTTGCTGTTGAAGTAAAATTCCCTGTCGTAGGTCAGTTAGGATCACCACTTTATTTTAGGAATGTGAAATGTCAGAATAATAGTAGAGAGAATTATTTATTTCAGCTTTTATTTATTCCATCACATTCCCAGTGGGTCAGAAGTTTACACATATGTGTATTGTGTGTGTGTGTGTGTGTGTGTGTGTGTGTGTGTGTGTGTGTGTGTGTGTGTGTGTGTGTGTGTGTGTGTGTGTGTGTGTGTGTGTGTGTGTATATACAAGGAACATTTGTAAAGGAGACCTAAGTCTGTGTCTTCCCTGTTAAAATTTAGGTAAAATAAAAAGTACATAAACTAATGTATGCAACTGTTTATTGCAACAATTCTTCCTCTATTACCAAATCAATGTTCCTCTTGTGCTCTAATGATACGAGTTTACACAGCAGCTCATCCTTCTCAGTACTAAAGTCCAGACTATTAAAACTGGAAAATAAATAGTTCAGACTCTGCCAATACAAATGCAATGCTCGTCTCATTGCACATCGTTATGATAGTCCGGAGAGGTCTTTTCTTCCCTAGTTAGGATCCTCTTCGTTCCCACCCTTTCTTCTTCAGTTCTGACACTCTCCCTACATATGAATCACTATATTTCCCACGACTTTATCATTCATTTGCTTTTTATATTATGTTTATCCTAATATGTGCTTTTCATCTCCCTTCCAGGAACCACAAACCTTCCTACCGACCGCAACCATCCTACAGCGCTTGAAACTCCAACGACTTTGTCTCCATTCAAACCCCTTGTGTGCCTCTGTGTTACTGTTTTGATCTGTGTAATAAATATCCAATGGAACTCTTTCCTTTTGACTTCACTGCTTTCTCACCGATGCGCCATGGTGGCAGCACTACCCTGAACCGATGAAACACAACCAACTATACAGAAGTTGGTGGTATACTGCTAAAACTGTTCAGTCATAATTACCAATAATTTATTAATTTGTTTAATTTGCTAATTTGTTTACAGCCAATACGTGAATAATATATTCTGTAAAAAAATATGACAAACTTTCATTACGCACACCTGTCCCCTATTCCCACGGATTAGTACTTGTATAAATGTGCCCTTTGGTTTCCATTGGGTTGTCCGTTATTGTTACAATGTCCGTTGGTGCGTGTGAGTACCTGTGCTGCGTGTTCTGGGCTTTCGTGCCCTTGTGGATTGCACAGATGATTACGGGTCTCGTTCTGTGGTGTTAATCATTGTGCTCGTGTGTTATTTATTTATTCAAGGTACTCCTCCGCTCTTTTGTTTGGGTTTGAGTTTATTTTATTTTTACAGGGACAGTGCACATTAATCAACGTTTCAGTAAAAGTGCTGGTTTTAGCCAGCCGGCTAATTTTCAACCGCAGTCCCTGGGCAGGTTATTAAAAACAATTACAATGTAGACAATAGCAACATAGGACAAGCACAGTCACCTCTCATGGCAGACCTTGTGGATCTGCTGCCATATGTTTGGATTTTCTGTTTAACAAAGACACTGAGTGGAGGGGGAGCCAGGCCATTTAGGATCTTGAATACAAGACATGCGTCGGTGTATTGCACAAGATTTTCCCAACTCAGGAGCTCATGCTTTCTGAGGATGTAACAGTGATGATGGCTATTGGGCTTCCTATCAAGCACTTTGAGAGCCTGTTTGTAGACAGACTGAATAGGTTTTAATGTTGTACAGCAAGCTTGGGCCCAACTAGTCAAGCAGTAGGTTAAGTGGGGGAGTATCATAGATTTGAAGTACAGTTTTGCTACCTCTGTAGTCAAACAATTTCATATAAATCGGAAATTAGCTAGGTTGAATTTGGTCATTTGAATGACCTTTTTCACATGCGTTTTAAAAGAGAGGTTGGAATCAAGTATGATTCCAAGGTATTTAAAATCAGATACCACCTGGAGCTTCTCCCCTGACACATAGACATCTAGCTCAGTAGCATCTGTTGCCCTCTTTGTGAAGAACATGCAAACAGTTTTTTTCACATTGAGATGCAAACACGAGTCACTGAGCCACTTTGTAACCTGGACCATTACAGTAGTGAGTTCTTGTGCAGCTTGTTGTTTGCTCTTTGCATGCACATATATCACTGTACATCTGCATAAATTGACACTTCAGACCCAGTCCAGAGAGAAGGCAGATCATTAATGTACAGGCTGAACAGGAGGGGCCCCGGTATTGACCCTTGGGGCACGCCCACATCATAGCTAAGAGTGGGCAACAGCTCATTGCTCACTCTGACACACTGAGTATGATTTCATCCATCTCAAGGCATCAGGGGAAAAGTTGAACTTGGACAATTTTGTGATGAGAATCTCATGGTTAACAGTATCAAAAGCCTTCCTTAGGTCCAGAAACACAGCCCCAACAATGCCCCCTTTGTCCATCTTGGACTTCACATTTTCCAGAAGAAAGCAGTTGGCCGTTTCTGTGGAGTGTTTCGCTCTGAAGCCGAACTGCATGGAGTGTAATGTGAAGGGGCTGTTGTTGAGGTGGGCAATCAGTTGTTCTGCTACACACTTTTCAACAACCTTTGACACCACAGGTAGTATACTAATGGGCCTGTAGTTACAAACTCTCCTTCCAGACTCATATCAAACATCTCCAATCGAAAATCAAATCAAGAGTCGGCTTTCTATTCCGCAACAAAGCCTCCTTCACTCACGCCGCCAAGCTTACCCTAGTAAAACTGACTATCCTACCGATCCTCGACTTTGGCGATGTCATCTACAAAATGGCTTCCAACACTCTACTCAGCAAACTGGATGCAGTCTATCACAGTGCCATCCGTTTTGTCACTAAAGCACCTTATACCACCCACCACTGCGACTTGTATGCGCTAGTCGGCTGGCCCTCGCTACATATTCGTCGCCAGACCCACTGGCTCCAGGTCATCTACAAGTCCATGCTAGGTAAAGCTCCGCCTTATCTCAGCTCACTGGTCACGATGGCAACACCCATCCGTAGCACGCGCTCCAGCAGGTGTATCTCACTGATCATCCCTAAAGCCAACACCTCATTTGGCCGCCTTTCGTTCCAGTACTCTGCTGCCTGTGACTGGAACGAATTGCAAAAATCGCTGAAGTTGGAGACTTTTATCTCCCTCACCAACTTCAAACATCAGCTATCTGAGCAGCTAACCGATCGCTGCAGCTGTACATAGTCTATTGGTAAATAGCCCACCCATTTTCACCTACCTCATCCCCATACTGTTTTTATTTATTTATTTTTCTGCTCTTTTGCACACCAATATCTCTACCTGTACATGACCATCTGATCATTTATCACTCCAGTGTTAATCTGCAAAATTGTAATTATTCGCCTACCTCATGCCTTTTGCACACATTGTATATAGACTCCCCCTTTGTTTTCTACTGTGTTATTGACTTGTTAATTGTTTACTCCATGTGTAACTCTGTGTTGTCTGCTCATACTGCTATGCTTTATCTTGGCCAGGTCGCAGTTGTAAATGAGAACTTGTTCTCAACTAGCCTACCTGGTTAAATAAAGGTGTTCTCAACTAGCCTACCTGGTTAAATAAAGGTGTTCTCAACTAGCCTACCTGGTTAAATAAAGGTGTTCTCAACTAGCCTACCTGGTTAAATAAAGGTGTTCTCAACTAGCCTACCTGGTTAAATAAAGGTGTTCTCAACTGGCCTACCTGGTTAAATAAAGGTGTTCTCAACTAGCCTACCTGGTTAAATAAAGGTGTTCTCAACTAGCCTACCTGGTTAAATAAAGGTGTTCTCAACTGGCCTACCTGGTTAAATAAAGGTGTTCTCAACTAGCCTACCTGGTTAAATAAAGGTGTTCTCAACTAGCCTACCTGGTTAAATAAAGGTGTTCTCAACTAGCCTACCTGGTTAAATAAAGGTGTTCTCAACTAGCCTACCTGGTTAAATAAAGGTGTTCTCAACTAGCCTACCTGGTTAAATAAAGGTGTTCTCAACTGGCCTACCTGGTTAAATAAAGGTGTTCTCAACTAGCCTACCTGGTTAAATAAAGGTGTTCTCAACTAGCCTACCTGGTTAAATAAAGGTGTTCTCAACTAGCCTACCTGGTTAAATAAAGGTGTTCTCAACTAGCCTACCTGGTTAAATAAAGGTGTTCTCAACTAGCCTACCTGGTTAAATAAAGGTGAAATAAAATAAAAAAATAAAAAACTCACGTCAGCAGGGTCGCCTGATTTAAAGACGGCCGTCTTCCATACCCTT
The DNA here is from genome assembly GCF_057628025.1 of Oncorhynchus mykiss. Taxonomy (NCBI): domain Eukaryota; kingdom Metazoa; phylum Chordata; class Actinopteri; order Salmoniformes; family Salmonidae; genus Oncorhynchus; species Oncorhynchus mykiss. The sequence continues at coordinate 6,115,448 of NC_143037.1, read as the reverse complement.
GGAAACCCCCCGAGACTAATAGATGTGTTGGTGACCTTAGTAATGGGGCCAATGAGTGACTCTTTGTAGTTTTTAAGAAAGGTAGAGTCCAGCCCAAACACATCTTTGGCTTTAGAGTTCTTTAGTGAGCTAATCACCTTGTTCACCTTTGACTCAGAAACCTCCCTTATGATGAAGACAGCTTGAGTGTCATTCACGAGCACCGAGCCCAGGAAACCAGTGGAGGGGTTCTGTGTCAGTACCCTGACAGAGTCAATAAAGTAGAAAAGCCTGACTATCAGCTTCTACGTCTGTATAGGACAAGAGATCATTCCAGTTAATTCCCTTAATTGCGTTTTCAAAATAGCTTACTTGTTTTGGGTTTCAACCCTGTGTTTTTGTTCCGTGTTTGTTTGGTCTTCGTCCCCATGCCTTTACACAGCACGCCATCATTTGGACTTAATAAAAAACAATAGAAAACAATATTACAGCATTCCTGCGTCTCCCTTATCCTTTATGCCAACATTTTTTTATTATTTATTTTACCTTTATTTAACCAGGCAAGTCAGTTAAGAACAAATTCTTATTTTCAATGACGGCCTAGGAACAGTGGGTTAACTGCCTTGTTCAGGGGCAGAACCACAGATTTTTACCTTGTCAGCTCGGGGGATTTGAAATTGCAACCTTTCGGTTACTAGTCCAACGCTCCAACCACTAGGTAGTAGTCGAAAATAATGTGCAACATGACAAGTTCTCCCATTCTCAGGCCCACCCACAGACACCAGGCCCACCCACAGACACCAGGCCCACCCACAGACACCAGGCCCACCCACAGACACCAGCCTCCCATTCTCAGGCCCACCCACAGACACCAGCCTCCCATTCTCAGGCCCGCCCACAGACACCAGCCTCCCATTCTCAGGCCCGCCCACAGACACCAGCCTCCCATTCTCAGGCCCACGCACAGACACCAGCCTCCCATTCTCAGGCCCACCCACAGACACCAGCCTCCCATTCTCAGGCCCACCCACAGACACCAGCCTCCCATTCTCAGGCCCACCCACAGACACCAGCCTCCCATTCTCAGGCCCACCCACAGACACCAGGCCCACCCACAGACACCAGGCCCACCCACAGACACCAGCCTCCCATTCTCAGGCCCACCCACAGACACCAGCCTCCCATTCTCAGGCCCACCCACAGACACCAGCCTCCCATTCTCAGGCCCACCCACAGACACCAGCCTCCCATTCTCAGGCCCACCCACAGACACCAGCCTCCCATTCTCAGGCCCACCCACAGACACCAGCCTCCCATTCTCAGGCCCACCCACAGACACCAGCCTCCCAATACTCTAAAAACACATCTTTATCATCCACTGGAACAAAATCACATACATTTCCAGTTGTATCATTATTACATTTACATGATTTAATTTGCTTCTGTCCCAATCCAACTAATTCAGAAGTTCCGCTTTCTCTCTGGTTGAAAGAGAAAGAAACAGAAAGGAAAAGGGGAGAAATCTAGTCAGTTGTTCAACTGAATGTATTCAACTGAATGTATTCAACTGAATGTATCCAACTGAATGTCTTCAACTGAATGTATCCAACTGAATGTATCCAACTGAATGTATCCAACTGAATGTATCCAACTGAATGTATCCAACTGAATGTCTTCAACTGAATGTATCCAACTGAATGTATCCAACTGAATGTATCCAACTGAATGTATCCAACTGAATGTCTTCAACTGAATGTATCCAACTGAATGTATCCAACTGAATGTATCCAACTGAATGTCTTCAACTGAATGTCTTCAACTGAATGTATCCAACTGAATGTCTTCAACTGAATGTATCCAACTGAATGTATCCAACTGAATGTATCCAACTGAATGTCTTCAACTGAATGTATCCAACTGAATGTATCCAACTGAATGTATCCAACTGAATGTATCCAACTGAATGTCTTCAACTGAATGTATCCAACTGAATGTATCCAACTGAATGTATCCAACTGAATGTATCCAACTGAATGTATCCAACTGAATGTATCCAACTGAATGTCTTCAACTGAATGTATCCAACTGAATGTCTTCAACTGAATGTATCCAACTGAATGTATCCAACTGAATGTATCCAACTGAATGTATCCAACTGAGTGTATCCAACTGAATGTATCCAACTGAATGTATCCAACTGAATGTCTTCAACTGAATGTATCCAACTGAATGTATCCAACTGAATGTCTTCAACTGAATGTATCCAACTGAATGTATCCAACTGAATGTATCCAACTGAATGTCTTCAACTGAATGTATCCAACTGAATGTATCCAACTGAATGTATCCAACTGAATGTATCCAACTGAATGTATCCAACTGAATGTATCCAACTGAATGTCTTCAACTGAATGTATCCAACTGAATGTCTTCAACTGAATGTATCCAACTGAATGTATCCAACTGAATGTATCCAACTGAATGTATCCAACTGAATGTATCCAACTGAATGTCTTCAACTGAATGTATCCAACTGAATGTATCCAACTGAATGTATCCAACTGAATGTATCCAACTGAATGTATCCAACTGAATGTCTTCAACTGAATGTATCCAACTGAATGTATCCAACTGAATGTCTTCAACTGAATGTATCCAACTGAATGTATCCAACTGAATGTATCCAACTGAATGTATCCAACTGAATGTATCCAACTGAATGTCTTCAACTGAATGTCTTCAACTGAATGTATCCAACTGAATGTATCCAACTGAATGTCTTCAACTGAATGTATCCAACTGAATGTATCCAACTGAATGTATCCAACTGAATGTATCCAACTGAATGTATCCAACTGAATGTCTTCAACTGAATGTATCCAACTGAATGTATCCAACTGAATGTATCCAACTGAATGTATCCAACTGAATGTATCCAACTGAATGTATCCAACTGAATGTCTTCAACTGAATGTATCCAACTGAATGTATCCAACTGAATGTATCCAACTGAATGTATCCAACTGAATGTATCCAACTGAATGTCTTCAACTGAATGTCTTCAACTGAATGTATCCAACTGAATGTCTTCAACTGAATGTATCCAACTGAATGTATCCAACTGAATGTATCCAACTGAATGTATCCAACTGAATGTATCCAACTGAATGTATCCAACTGAATGTATCCAACTGAATGTATCCAACTGAATGTATCCAACTGAATGTCTTCAACTGAATGTATCCAACTGAATGTATCCAACTGAATGTATCCAACTGAATGTCTTCAACTGAATGTATCCAACTGAATGTATTCCGCATTTAATCCAAACCCTCTGAAACAGAGAGGGGGGGGATGGGGGGAGCCTTAATCGACGTCCACGTCTTCGGTGACCGGGAAACAGTGAGTTAACTGCCTTGCTCGAGGGGCAGAACGACACATTTTTTTTTTACCTTGTCAGCTCGGGGATCGATCCAACAAATAGCCCGGTACCACAGTGACTGAGACAGTCACAAACAGCCAACATTACCTTGCCCATCCCTACGCCATACAATTACTTTTATCCATAAAAGGATAATAAAAAAAACAACTAAATAAATGTGCAGGCAAATGTTGCTCTTTCACTGACTGTTGATTGCGAATTTAATATATGTTTTGTGTGTCTTTTTTGCCTTAGACCGCTGCGCCACTCGGGAGCCCTTTACAGACAAACAGAACTAGCCAATTGAGCTATTTAGAGTGAACATCCGTTGACACTGTTTGAGTGAGAGGGATGCGTGCAGGAAACAGATATTTACTTTTTTATCTCCAATCACGATAATTCCACAAAATAGTCATAATCGTACATGCTAGTAATAAGGGTTGCAACAATGTTGGCGTATAATTTTAGGAAGAGAGGGTCCAGATTGTCTAGCCCAGCTGATTTGTAGGGATCCAGATTTTGCAGCTCTTTCAGAACATCAGCTATCTGGATTTGGGTGAAGGAGAAGTGGGGAAGGCTTGGGCAAGTTGCTGTGGGGGGGGTGCAGAGCTGTTGGCCGGGGTAGGGGTAGCCAGGTGGAAAACAAGGCCAGATGTAGAAAAATGCTTGTTGAAATTTTCGATTATCGTAGATTTATTGATGGTGACAGTGTCGGACAAAAGAGCCATCTAAAGCATGTTGAGCGGGACGGAGGGCTCTACAGTGAAATAAAACAATAAGAACTAGCCAAAGGCATCAGTAGACAAGGCATTTTGACATTAGAGAGAGGCATAAAGCAATCACAGGTGTTGATCAGGAGAGCTAAGACAACAGCGGTTGCATGGCGATGAATGGGCAGAGCGGGTCAGTTAGGTACATACAGGACCTGAGTTTGAGGCTGGGGCCAACAGGTAAATGGTGATGAATGGGCAGAGTGGGTCAGTTAGGTACATACAGGACCTGAGTTGGAGGCTGGGGCCAACAGGTAAATGGTGATGAATGGGCAGAGTGGGTCAGTTAGGTACATACAGGACCTGAGTTCGAGGCTGGGGCCGACAGGTAAATGGAGATGAATGGGCAGAGCGGGTCAGTTAGGTACATACAGGACCTGAGTTGGAGGCTGGGGCCTACAGGTAAATGGTGATGAATGGGCAGAGCGGGTCAGTCAGGTACATACGGGACCTGAGTTCGAGGCTGGGGCTGACAGGTGATGAATGGACAGAGCGGGTCAGTTAGGTACATACAGGACCTGAGTTCGAGGCTGGGGCCTACAGGTAAATGGTGGAGAATGGGCAGAGCGGGTCAGTTAGGTACATACAGGACCTGAGTTCGAGGCTGGGGCCTACAGGTAAATGGTGGAGAATGGGCAGAGCGGGTCAGTCAGGAACAGGACCTGAGTTCGAGGCTGGGGCCGACAGGTAAATGGAAATGAGGTACCGTGTTATTGAAACAGATGACTTCAGTGTTAGTTTCCTTACATTTTGCATCATTCCATTAGAATACATCATTAGTTTACCGTTATTTTCTCTGTCACATTCCTGAGGATCGCTAGTAATAGTGGGTGATATCAGGCTAACCATATTACAAGTGCAATCATTTGGGACAGGTAGCCTATTGAATCATTATGGAACGGCAGGCCTTGCAGTTAGCAGGTTAAACCTGGAGCCTGGTTGATCACGATAGGACCATTGTCACCACAGTTCCATGATTAGTGACGATTATCGGGGTAGATTTACTACTGTTCAACAACCACTATTGTACACTTTTCTCACCTTCCAATAGTTAATGGATTGAACCATTTAATAACACCTCTTTGAGGATGAATCAAACCACTGTATTTTTGTTTTCACCAATATAGTTAGGGTGTAAAAGCACCCCAAACATGTTTATTTTTTATTATTATTCATAAATACTTTCCTAACCCTAAATAATATACATGATCATAGTATGATTTTTAATCTACCAGTTGGTGCTGGAAAGGATCATGTCATTGATCAATACATTCGGAACCCTTCTCTCCATATATTCTAGTGAGTCTGTGTCATGAGAATGTTCAATCCCAATGATAATAACTAACAATCAATAAGCTTTGACCAATCCCCGAGGTTTGTAATAATTAGGCAAAGAGTTTGTACAGTTTATTCACGAGAACGTTCTGAAGTCCATAATACAAAGACATCCATTTTATAACTTGCTCCATACTTACGCACATACCTCCACACAAACAGTAGATATCCTACGCACATACCTCCACACAAAACAGTAGATATCCTACGCACATACCTCCACACAAACAGTAGATATCCTACGCACATACCTCCACACAAACAGTAGATATCCTACGCACATACCTCCACACAAACAGTAGATATCCTACGCACATACCTCCACACAAACAGTAGATATCCTAAGCACATACCTCCACACAAACAGTAGATATCCTACGCACATACCTCCACACAAACAGTAGATATCCTACGCACATACCTCCACACAAACAGTAGATATCCTACGCACATACCTCCACACAAACAGTAGATATCCTACGCACATACCTCCACACAAACAGTAGATATCCTACGCACATACCTCCACACAAACAGTAGATATCCTACGCACATACCTCCACACAAACAGTAGATATCCTACGCACATACATACACACGAACAGTAGGTGAGTTGTATCCTTCCTCAGAGTTCTCACCACTGTTTATCACTACCCAGCGCTGTCAGTTCCATTCCCCGAGATTTGAGGAACCTACGTTTCTCAAGAGTTCTAGCCAGGTCGGGTCAAACACAGTTGAATTGTTCTCGGTGTTTTCTTAGATACACACACACACACTTGCCCTCTCGCATGTCTCTACCGAACATTATTGGACTTATGTTTAGTACTTGAATCATTCATTATACATGCTACATAAACTAATAGTTACGTTTCAGGGTGGAATACTTGAATCATTACCTTTATGCATATAATTCCCTTATCAGTCTGTCAAGAGAATTATAATTAAAAGGTACACCAAAATGAGAGATATGGCTTTAGATAAACGTATTTAAAACCCTATTGAAGTAGAACTCAGTGAGAACATCTGTAGGCCAGCAAATGTGAGAGTTTTCAGTGCGCAAAGGAGCCAGACCTACAAAGACCGCTACGCACCTGCATAAGGTAAGTGTGAATACCAACTACTGAGGAGTGTGTAGGAAAGGAGTGTGTAAGAAAGGTGTATATTTCCCATGTCTGAATCAGGCTCTATGTGGGTTGAATGCTGTAACAACCCAGAATAAAACAATGAATAAAAGTCCCATGATGGTAGTGACTGTCCATTACTGCTGATCACTTATTAACCTTAATTAATCTACATTACTTTAATAAAATATTTCAGTTAAGTAATATTTCAGTTGTGTGTATATATATATATATATATGCATGTTTTATTTGATTACTTTATTCCATGTGGTTATGTCATCTCTGTAGTAGCAGCCAGCCGCCTTCTAGCTGTTTTCATGCAGTAGCAGCCAGCCATCTAGCTGTTTTCATGCAGTAGCAGCCAGCCAGCCTTCTAGCTGTTTTCATGCAGTAGTAGCAGCCAGCCATCTCTGTTTTCATGCAGTAGCAGCCAGCCAGCCTTCTAGCTGTTCTCATGCAGCAGCAGCCAGCCAGTCATCTAGCTGTTTTCATGCAGTAGTAGCAGCCAGCCATCTCTGTTTTCATGCAGTAGCAGCCAGCCAGCCTTCTAGCTGTTTTCATGCAGTAGTAGCAGCCAGCCATCTCTGTTTTCATGCAGTAGCAGCCAGCCAGCCTTCTAGCTGTTTTCATGCAGTAGTAGCAGCCAGCCATCTCTGTTTTCATGCAGTAGCAGCCAGCCAGCCTTCTAGCTGTTCTCATGCAGTAGCAGCCAGCCAGTCATCTAGCTGTTTTCATGCAGTAGTAGCAGCCAGCCATCTCTGTTTTCATGCAGTAGCAGCCAGCCATCTAGCTGTTTTCATGCAGCAGCAGCCAGCCAGCCATCTAGCTGTTTTCATACAGTAGCAGCCAGCCATCTAGCTGTTTTCATGCAGTAGCAGCCAGCCATCTAGCTGTTTTCATGCAGCAGTAGCAGCCAGCCATCTAGCTGTTTTCATGCAGCAGTAGCAGCCAGCCATCTAGCTGTTTTCATGCAGTAGCAGCCAGCCATCTAGCTGTTTTCATGCAACAGTAGCAGCCAGCCATCTATCTGTTTTCATGCAGCAGTAGCAGCCAGCCATCTATCTGTTTTCATGCAGTAGCAGCCAGCCATCTAGCTGTTTTCATGCAGCAGTAGCAGCCAGCCATCTATCTGTTTTCATGCAGCAGTAGCAGCCAGCCATCTAGCTGTTTTCATGCAGCAGTAGCAGCCAGCCATCTATCTGTTTTCATGCAGCAGTAGCAGCCAGTCATCTATCTGTTTTCATGCAGCAGTAGCAGCCAGTCATCTATCTGTTTTCATGCAGCAGTAGCAGCCAGCCATCTATCTGTTTTCATGCAGCAGTAGCAGCCAGCCATCTATCTGTTTTCATGCAGCAGTAGCAGCCAGCCATCTATCTGTTTTCATGCAGCAGTAGCAGCCAGCCATCTATCTGTTTTCATGCAGCAGTAGCAGCCAGCCATCTAGCTGTTTTCATGCAGTAGCAGCAAGCCTTCTATTTCTGTTCTCTCTAATGAGTCATCCTATATATTAGCTGGCTTTAAAGGGTTTGGCAACATCACGAACATGATGCATGTACATAAACACTATGTGGTGTTATGCAGGGCCGGCTCCAGCCATAAGCTACGTAAGTGGTTGCTTAGGGCCCCAGGCCCTAGGCCCTAGACCTGGCAACCCTGGGCATATGCGAACGTGAGTAGATTACCTTGAAAACAACGGTCGGACATCTTGGACGCAGTCTCCACTTCTTATTAAACCTCTTGTGATGATAACCCATGTGATGGGTGGAAGAGAGAAGAACCGACAAAATGACTTACTACAACCATTTATTACGAAACTATCAAAACAGGAAATGTAGATGACTTGTTATAATACATGGAGAGAACCGAACCAACTGTGTAATGCCTTTAGTCAAATCATTAAACAAATCCATACATTTACGTGGGTGTCGGCTATCGCTTTATCTGATTGAATCTAGGCCTTACTCCTCCTCAGATACAGTGGACTATGAGGGCAGAGAAGTCCAGCCAGGTCGCCCAACATCCACTGTGAAATTCGACGTCCGTCCAAGGTAAGCAGGACGTCGGGAGATGACTTCAAAATAGGAACAGTAGGAACAACGAGTGTAAGGCGTTGTGGAACAACCGTCAAGTAGGCCGTTGTGGACTGGGATGGCGGATGGGCGTATGCCGTGAGTTTCGGCACCGAGGGTCATGAGTTCAATCCCAAACTTTAACCATTCAAAGTAAATGCCTAAACTTAACCTTGGCAATTTGACATTTGTGGACAAATGTTGGATTCTGCATTGAGACCAAGTACGTTGGAGAAGTCAGTCTGGATTTGCCATCTTTTTCCTCCTCTCTCCTCCCGTCTCCTCCTCCTCCCGTCTCCTCCTCCTCCCGTCTCCTCCTCCTCCCGTCTCCTCCTCCTCCTCCTCCCGTCTCCTCCTCCTCCCGTCTCCTCCTGTCTCCTCCTCCTGTCTCCTCCTCCCCCCGTCTCCTCCTCCTCCCCCGTCTCCTCCTCCTCCCGTCTCCTCCTCCTCTTCAGATGAAGTGTACTATCAACACAGAGAAGGCCGATCCCACAGCCAGTCCCAACGTCAGGAAGAAGCTCATGACCACGCCTGCGGGCTCTGCCAGGTCCCGTGGCACCACCTTGGGTCCGTAGATCATGGGCAAGGTGCCCAGGTATCCGTTGGTGATGCCCAGGAGACAGATGAAGAAGACAGGGAAGAGGTCGTGGCTGAAGAGGACCGTGTGAAGGTGGTCTCTGGGCTAGAGGTTACACAAAGACATTGAAAAAAAATTAAAGACAAGTTTCTATAAGACAAACTAAATGAAAGCAAAGGTAGCGTCCCTATGGGTCCTGGTCAACAGTAGTGCACTAGTGCCCTATAGGCCCTGGTCAAAAGTAGTGCACTAGTGCCCTATAAGCCCTGGTCAACAGTAGTGCACTATAGGCCTTGGTCAAAAGTAGTGCACTAGTGCCCTATAAGCCCTGGTCAACAGTAGTGCACTAGTGCCCTATAGGCCTTGGTCAAAAGTAGTGCACTAGTGCCCTATAAGCCCTGGTCAACAGTAGTGCACTAGTGCCCTATAGGCCCTGGTCAAAAGTAGTGCACTAGTGCCCTATAAGCCCTGGTCAACAGTAGTGCACTAGTGCCCTATAGGCCCTGGTCAAAAGTAGTGCACTAGTGCCCTATAGGCCCTGGTCAAAAGTAGTGCACTAGTGCCCTATAAGCCCTGGTCAACAGTAGTGCACTAGTGTCCTATAAGCCCTGGTCAAAAGTAGTGCACTAGTGCCCTATAAGCCCTGGTCAACAGTAGTGCACCAGTGTCCTATAGACCCTGCTCAAAAGTAGTGCCCTATAGGCCCTGGTCAAAAGTAGTGCACTATATATAGGGAATAGGGTGCCATTTTGATTTTTTTCTGGATTTTTGTTTTAGATTCCGTCTCTCACAGTTGAAGTGTACCTATGATAAAAAATTACAGACCTCTACATGCTTTGTAAGTAGGAAAACCTGCAAAATCGACAGTGTGTCAAATACTTGTTCTTCCCACTGTGTGTGTATTATGAGGCATTATAAAGGACGTTATAACGCATTATACAGTGCCTTGCGAAAGTATTCGGCCCCCTTGAACTTTGTGACCTTTTGCCACATTTCAGGCTTCAAAAATACAGATATAAAACTGTATTTTTTTGTGAAGAATCAACAACAAGTCGGACACAATCATGAAGTGGAACGACATTTATTGGATATTTCAAACTTTTTTAACAAATCAAAAACTGAAAAATTGGGGGTGCAAAATTATTCAGCCCCTTTACTTTCAGTGCAGCAAACTCTCTCCAGAAGTTCAGTGAGGATCTCTGAATGATCCAATGTTGACCTAAATGACTAATGATGATAAATACAATCCACCTGTGTGTAATCAAGTCTCCGTATAAATGCACCTGCACTGTGATAGTCTCAGAGGTCCGTTAAAAGCGCAGAGAGCATCATGAAGAACAAGGAACACACCAGGCAGGTCCGAGATACTGTTGTGAAGAAGTTTAAAGCCGGATTTGGATACAAAAAGATTTCCCAAGCTTTAAACATCCCAAAGAGCACTGTGCAAGCGATAATATTGAAATGGAAGGAGTATCAGACCACTGCAAATCTACCAAGAACTGGCCGTCCCTCTAAACTTTCAGCTCATACAAGGAGAAGACTGATCAGAGATGCAGCCAAGAGGCCCATGATCACTCTGGATGAACTGCAGAGATCTACAGCTGAGGTGGGAGACTCTGTCCATAGGACAACAATCAGTCGTATATTGCACAAATCTGGCCTTTATGGAAGAGTGGCAAGAAGAAAGCCATTTCTTAAAGATATCCATAAAAAGTGTTGTTTAAAGTTTGCCACAAGCCACCTGGGAGACACACCAAACATGTGGAAGAAGGTGCTCTGGTCAGATGAAACCAAAATGGAACTTTTTGGCAACAATGCAAAACGTTATGTTTGGCGTAAAAGCAACACAGCTGAACACACCATCCCCACTGTCAAACATGGTGGTGGCAGCATCATGGTTTGGGCCTGCTTTTCTTCAGCAGGGACAGGGAAGATGGTTAAAATTGATGGGAAGATGGATGGAGCCAAATACAGGACCATTCTGGAAGAAAACCTGATGGAGTCTGCAAAAGACCTGAGACTGGGACGGAGATTTGTCTTCCAACAAGACAATGATCCAAAACATAAAGCAAAATCTACAATGGAATGGTTCAAAAATAAACATATCCAGGTGTTAGAATGGCCAAGTCAAAGTCCAGACCTGAATCCAATCGAGAATCTGTGGAAAGAACTGAAAACTGCTGTTCACAAATGCTCTCCATCCAACCTCACTGAGCTCGAGCTGTTTTGCAAGGAGGAATGGGAAAAAATTTCAGTCTCTCGATGTGCATAACTGATAGAGACATACCCCAAGCGACTTACAGCTGTAATCGCAGCAAAAGGTGGCGCTACAAAGTATTAACTTAAGGGGGCTGAATAATTTTGCACGCCCAATTTTTCAGTTTTTGATTTGTTAAAAAAGTTTGAAATATCCAATAAATGTCGTTCCACTTCATGATTGTGTCCCACTTGTTGTTGATTCTTAACAAAAAAATACAGTTTTATATCTTTATGTTTGAAGCCTGAAATGTGGCAAAAGGTCGCAAAGTTCAAGGGGGCCGAATACTTTCGCAAGGCACTGTACACATGTACTACATAGAAGGTGTTACTAAAAAGACTACTAAGACGTGTTGCAATAAGAATAAAAAATGTTTTTTTATTTTAAACAAATGTTTTATTGTTTTTTTTAACAAAGATTATATTCAACTGAGTGCTGGTCTTTTAATTAAAAAATATAGATATATTTGATGTGATCGACTGCCTGGTCATGTGTCTAGCCAATGAGTGACAAGGAGTTGGCATGGTAACACAGACAGACTGGCACCCTTTACCTTATTTCCACTAGAGGATAAGAGTTCAAATCAAATCAAATCAAATGTATTTATATAGCCCTTCGTACATCAGCTGATATCTCAAAGTGCTGTACAGAAACCCAGCCTAAAACCCCAAACAGCAAGCAATGCAGGTGTAGAAGCACGGTGGCTCGGAAAAACTCCCTAGAAAGTTGTGGACGTTCTCTCCTTTTCTTTACCTGGTAGTTGCAGAACATGAGGAGAGGCACCAGGACTGTCCGGGAGAGGACCAGGGCGGGGAGGACTCTACTGGTGGGGCCTGGGACCTGCAGCCAGGCCGTGGCCTGGCGACCACAGAAGTCAGCCACGTTGTAGAGGAAGAAGCTGGAGAGAAGATAATGACTACATTATTCCCCCATGGTCCATATTCATAAAGAGTCTCAGTGGTGGTGATCTAGGATCAGGTCATAATGAGTCTCAGTGGTGGTGATCTAGGATCAGGTCATGAGTCTCAGAGTAGGTGATCTAGGATCAGGTCATAATTAGTCTCAGAGTAGGTGATCTAGGATCAGGTCATAATGAGTCTCGGTGGTGGTAATCTAGGATCAGGTCATAAAACTTTTCAGTAGGAGTTGTGATCTAGGATCAGGTCATAATGAGTCTCAGAGTAGGTGATCTAGGATCAGGTCATAAAGAGTCTCAGAAAGAGTGGTGATCTAGGATCAGGTTCTCCCTGTCCATGTAATCAATTTCATTATGATCTAAAAAGCCAAAACCCTCCTCTGTAACGCTTTCATAGCATATCAAGCATACATATAGGAAGCATAGATACACGACGACCGCATTCAACCAGCTGTAGAAGGCCATAAGCAAACAAGAACATGGTCATCCAGCTCTTAGTGACAGGGGACTTTAATGCTGTAAAACTTAAATCTGTTTTACCTCATTTCTATCAGCATGTCACATGTGGAGCAAAACTCTAGACCACCTTTACTCCACACACAGAGACGCATACAAAACTCTCTCTCGCTCTCCATTTGGCAAATCTGTCCATAACTCTATCCTCCTGATTCCTGCTTACAAGCAAAAACTAAAGCAGGAAGTACCAGTGACTCGCTCGATATAGAAGTGGTCAGATGAAGCAGATGCTAAACTACAGGACTGTTTTGCTGGCAGACTGGAACATGTTTGGGATTCATCTAATGGCATTGAGGAGTACACCACATCAGTCACCGGGCTTTATCAATAAGTGCATCGAGGACGTCGTCCTCACAGTGACCGTACGTACATACCCCAACCAAAAGCCATGGATTATAGGCAACAGTCGCACTGAGATAAAGGGTAGAGCTGCCACTTCAAGGAACGGGACACTAACCTGGAAGCTTATAAGAAATCCCACAATGCCCTCCGGCGAACCATCAAACAGGCAAAGCGTCAATACAGGGCTAAGATTGAATCGTACTACACCGTCTCTGATGCTCGTCAGATGTGGCAAGGCTTGCAAACTATTACAGACTACAAAGGGAAGTCCAGTCACGAGCTTCCCAGTGATACGAGCCTACGAGACGAGCTAAATTACTTCTATGTGCGCTTCAAGGCAAGCAACACTGAGTGATCACACTCTCCATATGCGCGTATGGAGAGTGGAGCACCAAGTCTAGGTCCAAAAGGCTTCTAAACAGCTGACTACCACCAAGCCATAAGACTGCTGAACAGATAATAATGGCCACCCGGACTATTCACATTGACTCCCTCCTTTTTTTAATGCGGCTGCTATTCATTGTTTATTATCTATGCAGTCACTTCACCCCTACCTACATGTACAAATTACCTCAATTACTTTGACTAACTGGTGCCCCCGCACATTGACTCAGTACCAGTACACCCTGTATATAGACTCGTTATTGTGATATTTTTAAAAAAGTATACAAATAAAAAAAACTTTAGTTTATTTTGTAAATATTTTATTAACCTCTTATTTTGCTTAAAACTGCATAGTTGGTTAAGGGCTTGTAAGTAAGCATTTTACAGTAAGGTCTACACTTGTTGTATTCAGCGCATGTGACAAATACAATTTGATTTGATATAGACACCTAATGAAAAAATAAAGAGCCGAATCAGTCTGATTCTCACCTGGTGATGGGGGTGAAATATGTTGTTGTCCAGGGGCTGCCACTCTTCTGGTTAACAGACTGAGAAGAGAAGACAACATGCTGTCCTGGTTAACAGACTGAGAAGAGAAGACAACATGCTGTCCTGGTTAACAGACAGAGAAGAGAAGACAACATGCTGTCCTGGTTAACAGACAGAGAAGAGAAGACAACATGCTGTCCTGGTTAACAGACAGAGAAGAGAAGACAACATGCTGTCCTGGTTAACAGACAGAGAAGAGAAGACAACATGCTGTCCTGGTTAACAGACTGAGAAGAGAAGACAACATGCTGTCCTGGTTAACAGACTGAGAAGAGAAGACAACATGCTGTCCTGGTTAACAGACTGAGAAGAGAAGACAACATGCTGTCCTGGTTAACAGACTGAGAAGACAACATGCTGTCCTGGTTAACAGACTGAAGAGAAGACAACATGCTGTCCTGGTTAACAGACTGATAAGAGAAGACAACATGCTGTCCTGGTTAACAGACTGAAGAGAAGACAACATGCTGTCCTGGTTAACAGACAGAGAAGAGAAGACAACATGCTGTCCTGGTTAACAGACTGAAGAGATGACAACATGCTGTCCTGGTTAACAGACAGAGAAGAGAAGACAACATGTTGTCCTGGTTAACAGACTGAGAAGAGAAGACAACATGCTGTCCTGGTTAACAGACTGAAGAGAAGACAACATGCTGTCCTGGTTAACAGACAGAGAAGAGAAGACAACATGCTGTCCTGGTTAACAGACTGAAGAGATGACAACATGCTGTCCTGGTTAACAGACTGAAGAGATGACAACATGCTGTCCTGGTTAACAGACTGAGAAGAGAAGACAACATGCTGTCCTGGTTAACAGACTGAGAAGAGAAGACAACATGCTGTCCTGGTTAACAGACAGAGAAGAGAAGACAACATGCTGTCCTGGTTAACAGACAGAGAAGAGAAGACAACATGCTGTCCTGGTTAACAGACAGAGAAGAGAAGACAACATGCTGTCCTGGTTAACAGACAGAGAAGAGAAGACAACATGCTGTCCTGGTTAACAGACTGAGAAGAGAAGACAACATGCTGTCCTGGTTAACAGACTGAGAAGAGAAGACAACATGCTGTCCTGGTTAACAGACTGAGAAGAGAAGACAACATGCTGTCCTGGTTAACAGACTGAGAAGACAACATGCTGTCCTGGTTAACAGACTGAAGAGAAGACAACATGCTGTCCTGGTTAACAGACTGATAAGAGAAGACAACATGCTGTCCTGGTTAACAGACTGAAGAGAAGACAACATGCTGTCCTGGTTAACAGACAGAGAAGAGAAGACAACATGCTGTCCTGGTTAACAGACTGAAGAGATGACAACATGCTGTCCTGGTTAACAGACAGAGAAGAGAAGACAACATGCTGTCCTGGTTAACAGACTGAGAAGAGAAGACAACATGCTGTCCTGGTTAACAGACTGAAGAGAAGACAACATGCTGTCCTGGTTAACAGACAGAGAAGAGAAGACAACATGCTGTCCTGGTTAACAGACTGAAGAGATGACAACATGCTGTCCTGGTTAACAGACTGAAGAGATGACAACATGCTGTCCTGGTTAACAGACTGAGAAGAGAAGACAACATGCTGTCCTGGTTAACAGACTGAGAAGAGAAGACAACATGCTGTCCTGGTTAACAGACTGAAGAGAAGACAACATGCTGTCCTGGTTAACAGACTGAGAAGAGAAGACAACATGCTGTCCTGGTTACAAGACTGAGAAGAGAAGACAACATGCTGTCCTGGTTAACAGACTGAAGAGAAGACAACATGCTGTCCTGGTTAACAGACAGAGAAGACAACATGCTGTCCTGGTTAACAGACTGAGAAGAGAAGACAACATGCTGTCCTGGTTAACAGACTGAAGAGAAGACAACATGCTGTCCTGGTTACAAGACTGAGAAGAGAAGACAACATGCTGTCCTGGTTAACAGACTGAAGAGAAGACAACATGCTGTCCTGGTTAACAGACAGAGAAGACAACATGCTGTCCTGGTTAACAGACTGAGAAGAGAAGACAACATGCTGTCCTGGTTAACAGACTGAAGAGATGACAACATGCTGTCCTGGTTAACAGACAGAGAAGAGAAGACAACATGCTGTCCTGGTTAACAGACTGAGAAGAGAAGACAACATGCTGTCCTGGTTAACAGACTGAAGAGAAGACAACATGCTGTCCTGGTTAACAGACAGAGAAGAGAAGACAACATGCTGTCCTGGTTAACAGACTGAAGAGATGACAACATGCTGTCCTGGTTAACAGACTGAAGAGATGACAACATGCTGTCCTGGTTAACAGACTGAGAAGAGAAGACAACATGCTGTCCTGGTTAACAGACTGAGAAGAGAAGACAACATGCTGTCCTGGTTAACAGACTGAAGAGAAGACAACATGCTGTCCTGGTTACAAGACTGAGAAGAGAAGACAACATGCTGTCCTGGTTAACAGACTGAGAAGAGAAGACAACATGCTGTCCTGGTTAACAGACTGAGAAGAGAAGACAACATGCTGTCCTGGTTACAAGACTGAGAAGAGAAGACAACATGCTGTCCTGGTTAACAGACTGAGAAGAGAAGACAACATGCTGTCCTGGTTACAAGACTGAGAAGAGAAGACAACATGCTGTCCTGGTTAACAGACTGAGAAGAGAAGACAACATGCTGTCCTGGTTAACAGACAGAGAAGAGATGACAAAATGCTGTCCTGGTTAACAGACTGATAAGAGAAGACAACATGCTGTCCTGGTTAACAGACTGATAAGAGAAGACAACATGTTGTCCTGGTTAACAGACTGATAAGAGAAGACAACATGCTGTCCTGGTTAACAGACTGATAAGAGAAGACAACATGCTGTCCTGGTTAACAGACTGATAAGAGAAGACAACATGCTGTCCTGGTTAACAGACTGATAAGAGAAGACAACATGCTGTCCTGGTTAACAGACTGATAAGAGAAGACAACATGCTGTCCTGGTTAACAGACTGATAAGAGAAGACAACATGCTGTCCTGGTTAACAGACTGATAAGAGAAGACAACATGCTGTCCTGGTTAACAGACTGATAAGAGAAGACAACATGCTGTCCTGGTTAACAGACTGATAAGAGAAGACAACATGCTGTCCTGGTTAACAGACTGAGAAGAGAAGACAACATGCTGTCCTGGTTAACAGACTGATCAGTGAAGACCACACTAGATAATATAACATAACATACAATAAAATAACTTAATTGTCCCCAAGTTGACTACTGTCTTAGAATACAGTTTGTGTTGTAGACTAGCAGCCCTGTTCACCCCCCTCAGAACTGTCATTGTTAATAAGGAGACATCTTCGTCCTTCTACCTGGATGCCAGAGGAGACGGCAGGGAACACCATTATAGAGATGAAGAAGACGTAGAAGACACAGAGACCCAGGAGCCATGTCTTCTGAAGGATGGGTTTTAGAGGAGGGACGGACACGGAGGAGACCGTGCTCGCTGGTGTCCCCTCCGGGCCGTCCGCCTCACCGCGGGGCTCTGGTATAGACCCTGACTTGTTGTACTCTGCTGCCAGCATGTAGTGCCTGAGGAAGGGAAACGGTTTCAGTAGGGAAAGGGAAAAGGGGGGGGGGGGGATACCTAGTCAGTTGTACAACTGAAATGTGTCTTCCCCATTTAACCCAAACCCCTCTGAATCAGAGAGGTGCAGGGGGGGGCTGCCTTAAATCGACATCCACGTACACAACATTTAAATCATGTATCATCTATGCAATAACGTCGGTAACACCTGTAGGTTATATGTTTTTTTACACTTGTCAGAACTGATTCCAGATCAGTTTCATGATTGCCGATGCTCAAATGGTTCATGATAGAATTTCAGCAAGGTGAGCTGATCTTAGATCTGTGCCTAAAGGGAAACTTACTTCCAGAGTGATATGAGAGGTAACATCTTTAACTGAATATTTTAACTGAGGCTATGTATAAAAGGTCTATAACATTGTTGTCTCTCTATGTTATTAAGTCATTTAGTAAGAAGTCACTGACCTTTGACCCTTGTAATGTATTAGAACAAAACAGAAGTTAATGCCCGAATAGTAAACTATGTCCAACAAGCTTTTGTTCAAAACACTTCCTGGTTTACTTCTGGAATTGTTTTTCTCCCAGGAAACATTGTTTACTGTTCAGCATCAACAGCTGTTTGTTCTCTGTAATATTGCACCTCATGATCTAAGAGCTCCTGCAGGTTTATCACACCGATGACCTGACAACACACCGATGGCCTGACAACACACCGACAACACACCAATGACCTGACAACACACCAATGACCTGACAACACACCGACAACACACCAATGACCTGACAACACACCAATGACCTGACAACACACCGATGACCTGACAACATACCGATGACCTGACAACACACCGATGACCTGACAACACACCGATGACCTGACAACACACCGATGACCTGACAACACACCGATGACCTGACAACACACCGATGACCTGACAACACACCGATGACCTGACAACACACCAAAGGTCAAAGGAGCCACCTGTGAGAAGTTTTTTTTTGACAAAGACTCATATCAAAAGGTTAACAAACAGAAACTGGGAAGCGTTTATTTTATTCTCAGTATCAATAAAGCTTGTTTCCTTGGTTTCGGGAGAGGAGACTAGTTTCAGTTAACTGTGGCTTGTCTGACCACAACAGAAAAAAACTCAGAGGCACTACAGTTCCTCATCATCTCTCCCCACATCTCCCTCAGCCTCTTTGACACATGTGCATGCACATTGTTGTAAAGTCTATATTAGTCCTCCTGCTGTCCCCAGTCCACCCGCTGTCCCCAGTCCACCCGCTGTCCCCAGTTCACCCGCTGTCCCCAGTCCACCCGCTGTCCCCAGTTCACCCGCTGTCCCCAGTCCACCCGCTGTCCCCAGTCCACCCGCTGTCCCCAGTCCACACGCTGTCCCCAGTCCACACGCTGTCCCCAGTTCACCCGCTGTCCCCAGTCCACCCGCTGTCCCCAGTCCACCCGCTGTCCCCAGTTCACCCGCTGTCCCCAGTCCACCCGCTGTCCCCAGTCCACCCGCTGTCCCCAGTCCACCCGCTGTCCCCAGTCCACCCGCTGTCCCCAGTCCACCCGCTGTCCCCAGTCCACCCGCTGTCCCCAGTTCACCCGCTGTCCCCAGTCCACCCGCTGTCCCCAGTCCACCCGCTGTCCCCAGTCCACCCGCTGTCCCCAGTCCTCCCGCTGTCCCCTGTCCACCCGCTGTCCCCAGTTCACCCGCTGTCCCCAGTTCACCCGCTGTCCCCAGTTCA
Organism: Oncorhynchus mykiss; assembly: GCF_057628025.1. Taxonomy (NCBI): domain Eukaryota; kingdom Metazoa; phylum Chordata; class Actinopteri; order Salmoniformes; family Salmonidae; genus Oncorhynchus; species Oncorhynchus mykiss. The sequence goes on along the minus strand of NC_143037.1, from coordinate 6,095,911 downwards.
CCCGCTGTCCCCAGTTCACCCGCTGTCCCCAGTCCACCCGCTGTCCCCAGTCCACCCGCTGTCCCCAGTCCACCCGCTGTCCCCAGTTCACCCGCTGTCCCCAGTCCACCCGCTGTCCCCAGTTCACCCGCTGTCCCCAGTCCACACGCTGTCCCCAGTCCACACGCTGTCCCCAGTTCACCCGCTGTCCCCAGTCCACCCGCTGTCCCCAGTCCACCCGCTGTCCCCAGTTCACCCGCTGTCCCCAGTCCACGCGCTGTCCCCAGTCCTCCCGCTGTCCCCAGTTCACCCGCTGTCCCCAGTTCACCCGCTGTCCCCAGTTCACCCGCTGTCCCCAGTTCACCCGCTGTCCCCAGTCCTCCCGCTGTCCCCAGTCCACCTGCTGTCCCCAGTCCACCTGCTGTCCCCAGTCCACCTGCTGTCTCGACCTCTGAATGCTCGGCTATGAAAAGTCAACTGACATTTACTCCTGAGGTGCTGACTTGCTGCACCCTCTACAACTGTGATTATTATTATTCGACCATGCTGGTCATCTATGAACATTTGAACATCTTGGCCATGTTCTGTTATAATCTCCACCCGGCACAGCCAGAAGAGGACTGGCCACCCCTTAGAGGTGAGGGGTTTCTGTACAGCACTTTGCTGATATCAGCTGATGTAAGAAGGGCTTTATAAATACATTTGATCGATATGGTGAGAGTGAGAGTGTTATTGCTGTGTGTGTGTGTGTGTGTGTGTGTGTCTGTGTGTGTCTGTGTCTGTGTGTGTGTGTGTGTGTGTGTGTGTGTGTGTCTACCGTGAGTAATCCAGCTTAGGCAGCAGCAGGTACATGAGGATACAGAAAAGGATGAAGACATCAGCCGTCAGGAAGTAAGCTAGAGCGCTGTCAGTCACATCTTTAGCTGCTGCCAAGTCCACTATGGAGGCTACTGCACTGATAGTACCACCCATAGCCTGGCCTGGGAGAGAGGGATGGGGGAGAGAGGGGTGGGGAGAGAGGGAGGGGGAGAGAGGGATGGGGGAGAGAGGGGTGGGGGAGAGAGGGGTGGGGGAGAGAGGGGTGGGGAGAGAGGGGTGGGGAGAGAGGGATGGGGACGGGGAGAGAGGGGTGGGGAGAGAGGGATGGGGAGAGAGGGGTGGGGAGAGAGGGATGGGGGAGAGAGGGGTGGGGAGAGAGGGATGGGGGAGAGAGGGATGGGGAGAGAGGGATGGGGAGGGGGAGAGAGGGGTGGGGAGAGAGGGATGGGGGAGAGAGGGATGGGGGAGAGAAGGATGGGGAGAGGGATGGGAGGGATGGGGAGAGGAATGGGGGAGAGAGGGATGGGGAGAGAGGGATGGGGAGGGGGAGAGAGGGGTGGGGAGAGAGGGATGGGGGAGAGAGGGATGGGGGAGAGAGGGATGGGAGGGATGGGGAGAGGAATGGGGGAGAGGGAGAGAGGGATGGGGGAGAGGGATGGGGGAGAGGCATGGGGAGAGGGAGAGAGGGATGGGGAGATGGAGAGAGGGATGGGGAGAGGGAGAGAGGGATGGGGAGAGGGAGAGAGGGATGGGGAGAGGGAGAGAGGAATGGGGAGAGGGAGAGGGAGAGAGTGATGGGGAGAGGGAGAGGGAGAGAGGGATGGGGAGAGGGAGAGAGGAATGGGGAGAGGGAGAGGGAGAGAGGGATGGGGAGAGGGAGAGAGGAATGGGGAGAGGGAGAGGGAGAGAGGAATGGGGAGAGGGAGAGGGGGATGGAGAGAGGGAGAGAGGAATGAGGAGAGGGAGAGAGGGATGGGGAGAGGGAGAGAGGAATGGGGAGAGAGGGATGGGGAGAGGGAGAGAGGAATGAGGAGAGGGAGAGAGGGATGGGGAGAGGGAGAGAGGAATGGGGAGAGGGAGAGGGAGAGAGTGATGGGGAGAGGGAGAGAGGGATGGGGAGAGTGAGAGGGAGAGAGGGATGGGTAGAGGGAGAGAGGGATGGGGAGAGGGAGAGAGGAATGGGGAGAGAGGGATGGGGAGAGGGAGAGGAATGAGGAGAGGGAGAGAGGGATGGGGAGAAGGCAAAATGACTGACTGTGTTATGCTGTTATAAAATGATGTCTGGGTTAAGCAGGAGAAGGAAGTCAAATCAGCTGATGAGTGTTTCAGTTGTTGGTATGAAACTAAGATGATGTCAGCAGTGATGGGACAGATACAGAGACTCTCCAAGGGAACAGTTTGGGTGGTTTGTTATCATGTAGACTAGACTGTTGGGTATATGATATTGGTTTGTTATCATGTAGACTAGACTGTTGGGTATATGATATTGGCTAAGTATGGTATGTAGACAGATTCATCTTCCCAATATGAGAGACTTAGTGTGTGTGCGTGTGTGTGTGTGTGTGTGTGTGTAATACCTGATATGAGTGCCTGTGATATCCTCATGGGAAAATGCCCACTGATCCCGAACACAGAGCCAGAGAAGAGGTTGGACGCCCCACTGACCATAGCAACACTGGCTAAAGTCCCAAAGAAGAACTGCTCTCTACAACCAGAGGAATCCACCTGTACAGTAGCATCAGCTTTAATGTCCTGAGGTGAAAACTGTCTTAGATAACGCATACAGTACCAGTCAAAAGTTTGGACACGCCTACTCATTCCAGGGTTCTTTACTTTGACTGTTTTCTACATTGTAGAAGGAAACAAATTAACTTTTAACAAGGCACACCTGTTAATTGAAATGCATTCCAGGTGACTACCTCATGAAGCTGGTTGAGAGAATGCCAATGCAAAGGGCGACTGCTCAAATATAAAATATATTTTTTTGGGGTGGTTACTACATGATTCCCATGTGTGTTATTTCATAGTTTTGATGTCTTCATAATTATTCTACAAATGTAGAAAATAGTAAAAATAAAGAAAAACCCTGGAATGAGTAGGTGTGTCCAAACTTTTGACTGGTACTGTACATTATGGCTGTATAGAAAATAAACTGTACTTTACAGACTTGACATTTACACAATAAACCATGTTACCCAAGTCATGCTGTAAAGCCATAAATATATACAGGTACACTTCGATTCTAAAGTTTGGTGTCACTTAGAAATGTCCTTGTTTTTGAAAGAAAAGCACATTTTTTGTCCATTAAAATAACATCATATTGATCAGAAATACAGTGTAGACATTGTTAATGTTGTAAATGACTGTTGTAGCTGGAAATGACTGATTGTTTTATGGAATATCTACATAGGGGTACAGAGGCCCATTATCAGCAACCATCACTCCTGTCTTCCAATGGCACGTTGTGTTAGCTCATCCAAGTTTATCATTTTAAAAGACTAATTGACCATTAGAAAACCCTTTTGCAATAATGTTAGCAGAGCTGAAAACTGTTGTTCTGATTAAACTTTAGACTAGTTGAATATCTGGAGCATCAACATTTGTGGGTTCGATTACAGGCTCAAAATGGCCAAAAACAAAGACCTTCCTTCTGAAACTCGTCAGTCTATTCTTGTTCTGAGAAATGAAGGCTATTCCATGCTTGAAACTGCCAAGAAACTGAAGATCTGGTGCAATGCTGTGTACTACTCCCTTCACAGAACAGCGCAAACTGGCTCTAACCAGAATAGAAAGAGGAGTGGGAGGCCCCGGTGCACAACTGAGCAAGAGGACAAGTACATTAGTGTGTCTAGTTTGAGAAACAGACGCCTCACAAGTCCTCAACTGGCAGCTTCATTAAATAGTACCCGCAAAACATCAGTCTCAATGTCAACAGTGAAGAGGCGACTCCAGGATGCTGGCCTTCTAGGCAGAGATGCAAAGAAAAAGTCCTATCTCAGACTGGCCAATAAAAATAAAAGATTAAGATGGACAAAAGAACACAGACACTGGACAGAGGAAGATTGGGGGGAAAAAAAAGTGTTATGGACAGATTAATCTACGTTTGAAGGTGTTCAGATCCCAAAGAAGAACATTCCTGAGACGCAGAAAAAATGAAACGATGCTTGACGCCATCTGTCAAGCAGGGTGGAGGCAATGTGATGGCCTGGGGGTGCTTTGGTGGTGGTTAAGTGGGAGCTTTGTACAGGGTAAGAAGGAAGACTATCACTCCATTTTGCAACGCCATGCCATACCCTGTGGACGGCGCTTAAAGGGAGCCAATATCCTCCTACAACAGGACAATGAACCAAAGCACAGCTACAAACTATGTAAGAATTATTTAAGGAAGAAGCAGCCAGCTGGTATTCTGTCTATAATGGAGTGGCCAACACAGTCACCGGATCTCAACCCTATTGAGCTGTTGTGGGAGCAGCTTGACTGTATGGTACGTAAGAAGTGCCCATCAAGCCAATCCAACTTGTGGGAGGTGCTTCAGGAAGCGTGGGGTGAAATCTCTTCAGATTACCTCAACAAATTGACAACTAGACTGCCAAAGGTCTGCAAGGCTGTAATTGCTGCAAATGGAGGATTCTTTGACGAAAGCAAAGTTTGAAGGAGACAATTATTATTTCCATTAAAAATCATTATTTATAACCTTGTCAATGTATTGACTATATTTCCTATTCTCTTTGCAACTCATTTCATGTATGTTTTCATGGGAAAACAAGGACATTTCTAAGTGACACCAAACTTTTCAACGGTAGTATATATATTACACACCTTGACCATGACCGTGGTCACTATGAACACAGCCAAGATGATGAGCAGAGACGACAGGATACGCACCACTGGGGACAACCTGAGAGAGAGGCAGACAGAGAGAGACTGACTGAGAGAGACTGACTGAGAGAGACTGACTGAGAGAGACAGAGAGAGAGACACTGACTGAGAGAGACTGACTGAGAGAGACTGACAGAGACTGAGAGAGAGAGAGACTGACTGAGAGAGACTGACAGAGACTGAGAGAGAGAGAGACTGACAGAGAGACAGACAGAGAGAGACTGACTGAGAGAGACTGACTGAGAGAGACTGACTGAGAGAGACTGACAGAGAGAGACTGACAGAGAGAGACTGACAGAGAGACTGACTGAGAGAGACAGAGAGAGAGAGAGAGAGAGAGAGAGACTGACAGAGAGAGAGTGAGAGAGACAGACAGAGAGAGACTGACAGAGAGAGACTGACAGAGAGAGAGAGAGAGAGAGAGAGAGAGAGAGAAGGAGAGAGACAGACAGAGAGAGAGAGACAGAGAGAGAGACTGCCTGAGCGAGAGAGAGAGAGACTGACAGAGAGAAAAACTGACAGAGAGAGAGAGACTGACAGAGAGAGAGAGACTGACAGAGAGAGACTGACAGAGAGAGAGACTGACAGAGAGAGACTGACAGAGAGAGAGACTGACAGAGAGAGACTGACAGAGAGAGACTGACAGAGAGAGAGACTGACAGAGAGAGAGACTGACAGAGAAGGAGAGACTGACAGAGAAGGAGAGACTGACAGAGAGAGACTGACAGAGAGAGAGACTGACAGAGAGAGAGACTGACAGAGAGAGAGACTGACAGAGAGAGACTGACAGAGAGACTGACAGAGAAAGAGACTGACAGACAGACTGCCTGACTGAGGGATTGGTCAACAGTAGGGGACGTGATTCTTCAATGTGTTTGCCGTCATTCAACGAGAAAGAGGAGAGAGCAGAAAGCTAGGCCCTAAAACGGCGTCACTGTCAACATTTATGACAGATTTCTTGATTTATTTTTGAGATAGTGTTTCTGGCTATGTTGTTGCTTCAGTGGCTCAAGAAGGACAAAACAACAGTAATATTGTATAAGACATTCGCTTCCGTGTTCTGCTAAGAGAGAACCAAACCTACATATGAGGATGCATTAATGGTATGGTTCGAAACCTGCATTGCTTGCTGTTTGGGGTTTTAGGCTGGGTTTCTGTACAGCACTTTGATATATCAGCTGATGTACGAAGGGCTACATAAATACATTTGATTTGATTTGATTATGGTGTTGCTGATCACACAGGAAGTAGACCGAGTGGATTAAATTAGACGGCAAAGACTGCTCAACACATGACCTGGGTTCAAGTACTATTTGAAATCTTTCAAATACTTTTGAGCGTTTTCTTTAGCCTACCTGGAGTGCTAGGTGGGCGGGGTTTTAGAGACCATTCTGTTGGTCCCATTGTGCCAGCTCAAATCAGGCACATACAAAACTATTTTGAAATGATTTAAAATACTAGTTGAACCCAGGTCTGGTCAACGCATATGAGAGACTGGGATGGTGTTATTCAGACCTAGCTGCCACTTTAAACTAATTACACATAAGATGTACTTCATTAACTTACAGAGACACACCCAGAGGGGATGGAGGCAATGGGGGACATCCGCACAGTAGAACCACGAGAGCAATTATCAGGGGTCAAGCGTCTTGCTCAAGTGTACAACATCCTTAATACCTAACATTCCGTTCAGCCAGAGGGACGGAGACTACGTTCATAATTGTAGACTGTCCCAGACCAAGCCTGATCCCAGATCTGTTTGTGCAGTCGTGAGTTGTTAACTAACTATGAGTTGGCAAGACAGCACACACAGATCTGGGATCAGGCGTTTACCCATTTCCTTTAGTAGAGGAGATTCAGCAACTCTCGGAGGACAATGGACGTTAATACACAGAAAGCTCTTAAAGGGCCAAAACGTGTTAAGTTTCAGGAAGTAGCAGTGATGCCTTCCCTTAGCACTTAAAAAGGTCCAAACACACTGCAGGACTGTGATATGAAGGTCACGGTGTGGAAGGACACTGAGTCCTTTATATCCAGAACAGACCGTCTGTTTAGCTGAGAGAACACGTGACCTCACAGGCTCCAAGTGTTTGTAGCCAGGCCTACTGATTGGCTGATTGAATCTGGTTCCTTTAATGATGTTCTCTGAAACAGGGATTTGGCATCTGTGTGTGTTTTGTAGGTAATTGAGGACCAGACAGGACCGAAGGCATTGTGGAGGTTACCTGTTAACTAGTAGGTAGTTGAGGACCAGACAGGACCGAAGGCATTGTGGAGGTTACCTGTTAACTAGTAGGTAGTTGAGGACCAGACAGGACCGAAAGCATTGTGGAGGTTACCTGTTAACTAGTAGGTAGTTGAGGACCAGACAGAGGACCGAAGGCACTGTAGAGGTTACCTGTTAACTAGTAGGTAGTTGAGGACCAGACAGAGGACCGAAGGCACTGTAGAGGCGATGGCCAGATAGCTCTCAAAGTAATCCTGTCAAGGCCAGAGGGAAACATTCACATTTTAGTCATTTAGCAGAGACTCTTATCCAGAGAGTCTAACAGTCAGGGCATTCATCATAGACCTTCCCCACTCACAGCCCGTCAACCCTTATACGGGCTGAAAATGGCAGATTTAGTCTAAATTGAAACTCAGTGTCTGTACAGTAACATGCTATACATGATGTCAGTGTCTGTACAGTAACATGCTATACATGATGTCAGAGCTCAGTGTCTGTACAGTAACATGCTATACATGATGTCAGTGTCTGTACAGTAACATGCTATACATGATGTCAGTGTCTGTACAGTAACATGCTATACATGATGTCAGTGTCTGTACAGTAACATGCTATACATGATGTCAGTGTCTGTACAGTAACATGCTATACATGATGTCAGTGTCTGTACAGTAACATGCTATACATGACGTCAGTGTCTGTACAGTAACATGCTATACATGATGTCAGTGTCTGTCCAGTAACATGCTATACATGACGTCAGTGTCTGTACAGTAACATGCTATACATGATGTCAGAGCTCAGTGTCTGTACAGTAACATGCTATACATGACGTCAGTGTCTGTACAGTAACATGCTATACATGATGTCAGAGCTCAGTGTCTGTACAGTAACATGCTATACATGATGTCAGTGTCTGTACAGTAACATGCTATACATGATGTCAGTGTCTGTCCAGTAACATGCTATACATGATGTCAGTGTCTGTACAGTAACATGCTATACATGATGTCAGTGTCTGTACAGTAACATGCTATACATGATGTCAGAGCTCAGTGTCTGTACAGTAACATGCTATACATGATGTCAGTGTCTGTACAGTAACATGCTATACATGATGTCAGTGTCTGTACAGTAACATGCTATACATGATGTCAGTGTCTGTACAGTAACATGCTATACATGATGTCAGTGTCTGTACAGTAACATGCTATACATGATGTCAGTGTCTGTACAGTAACATGCTATACATGATGTCAGTGTCTGTACAGTAACATGCTATACATGATGTCAGTGTCTGTACAGTAACATGCTATACATGATGTCAGTGTCTGTACAGTAACATGCTATACATGATGTCAGTGTCTGTACAGTAACATGCTATACATGATGTCAGAGCTCAGTGTCTGTCCAGTAACATGCTATACATGATGTCAGAGCTCAGTGTCTGTACAGTAACATGCTATACATGATGTCAGAGCTCAGTGTCTGTCCAGTAACATGCTATACATGGTGTCAGAGCTCAGTGTCTGTACAGTAACATGCTATACATGATGTCAGTGTCTGTACAGTAACATGCTATACATGATGTCAGTGTCTGTACAGTAACATGCTATACATGATGTCAGTGTCTGTACAGTAACATGCTATACATGATGTCAGTGTCTGTACAGTAACATGCTATACATGATGTCAGTGTCTGTACAGTAACATGCTATACATGATGTCAGAGCTCAGTGTCTGTCCAGTAACATGCTATACATGATGTCAGAGCTCAGTGTCTGTACAGTAACATGCTATACATGATGTCAGTGTCTGTACAGTAACATGCTATACATGATGTCAGAGCTCAGTGTCTGTCCAGTAACATGCTATACATGATGTCAGTGTCTGTACAGTAACATGCTATACATGATGTCAGAGCTCAGTGTCTGTCCAGTAACATGCTATACATGATGTCAGTGTCTGTCCAGTAACATGCTATACATGATGTCAGTAACATGCTATACATGACGTCAGGTTCTCCATTTGATCCACAGTACCGAGGATAACATGACCTTACACCCTGAGGTGTCCTGAACAGAATAAGCCTGTTTGTTGTATTGTGAACACAATTAGCAGCACGTGTAACAGTATAGCTTCTGTCCCTCTCCTCGTCCCAAACTGGGCTCGAACCAGGGACCCTCTGCACACATCAACAGCAGTCACTCACGGAGCATCGTCACCCATCGCGCCACAAAAGCCGCGGCCCTTGCAGAGCAAAGGGGAACCACTACTTCAAGGTCTCAGAGCGAGTGACGTCACCGACTGAAACACTATTAGCGCACCACCGCTAACTAGCTAGCCATTTCACATCAGCCACACACGCACCTGAACGCAGTCAGGACTCCTTTCTACGGGCACCAACATTACAATCTGTTTGTCTGAAGTGGCTTTTGGAACGGCTAACACTATAGTTTAACTAGCCATGTTGGCAATAGAATTACTTTAAAATGACACCCACTATTTATATCTTTATTTAACTAGGAAAGTCAGTTAAGAACAAATTCTTATTTTCAATGACGGCCTAGGAGAGGGGCAGAACGACAGATTTTTACCTTGTCAGCTCTGGGATTTGATCTTGCAACCTTTCGGTGACTAATCCAACGCTCTAACCACTAGGCTACCTGCCGTCCCTACACTCTAACCACTAGGCTACCTGCCGTCCCTACACTCTAACCACTAGGCTACCTATCGTCCCTACACTCTAACCACTAGGCTACCTGCCGCCCCTACATTCTAACCACTAGGCTACATGCCGCCCCTACACTCTAACCACTAGGCTACCTGCCGTCCCTACACTCTAACCACTAGGCTACATGCCGTCCCTACACTCTAACCACTAGGCTACCTGCCGTCCCTACACTCTAACCACTAGGCTACATGCCGTCTCTACACTCTAACTACTAGGCTACCTGCCGTCCCTACACTCTGACCACTAGGCTACATGCCGCCCCTACACTCTAACCACTAGGCTACCTGCCGCCCCTACACTCTAACCACTAGGCTACCTGCCGCCCCTACACTCTAACCACTAGGCTACCTGCCGCCCCTACACTCTAACCACTAGGCTACCTGCCGTCCCTACACTCTAACCATTAGGCTACCTGCCGTCCCTACACTCTAACCACTAGGCTACCTGCCGTCCCTACGCTCTAACCACTAGGCTACCTGCCGTCCCTACGCTCTAACCACTAGGCTACCTGCCGTCCCTACGCTCTAACCACTAGGCTACCTGCCGCCCCTACACTCTAACCACTAGGCTACCTGCCGCCCCTACACTCTAACCACTAGGCTACCTGCCGCCCCTACACTCTAACCACTAGGCTACCTGCCGTCCCTACACTCTAACCATTAGGCTACCTGCCGTCCCTACACTCTAACCACTAGGCTACCTGCCGTCCCTACACTCTAACCACTAGGCTACCTGCCGTCCCTACACTCTAACCACTAGGCTACCTGCCGTCCCTACACTCTAACCACTAGGCTACCTGCCGTCCCCCCCCTCTTATAATTGTGTTGCAAGTGAAAGAACACTTCAATTCCTGTCAAGTGATTTAATGCAGTAGACACACACACACACACACACACACCTTCACACACACCTACACACACACCTTCACACACACACACACACACACACGCACTTTCACACCTACACACACACCTTCACACACACACACACACACACTCACACCTTCACACACACACACGCACACACACTTTCACACCTACACACACACACCTTCACACACACACACTCACACTAAGGTCTGAGCGCGGCTCCTCTCCGTGCCCGTCAGTATTATTGCTCAGCTTGTAGGTCCAGTAGTGTTTAGCTGTAATGAAGAAGTTCCAGGGGAGCAGGGAGCCGATGCCCAACAGGAAGAAGATCATGTACACCATACAGTAGGAGTCTTCTGGACAGTGGCGGGAGGCTAGGGGCCGCCCGGTGGCCCCCGGGGGTCCTGCATGGTGCTGCTTGGGCAGGAGAGGGGCCCTGTCTATCTACAATGTAAGGAAGTGGATATGGGGAAAAGTTATAAAAGTTAGCATTGGGTTAGTGTAGCACTGAAAATAAAGCAGTTTAATATTCACTATAATGTCCAGAGTTTTTAGATTTTTTGCCTTTCTAAATGATATGTTGTGATGTCCACACCTTAGCGCGCGCACACACACACACACACACACACACACACAATTGTGCAAGTTCTCCCACTTAAAAAGATGAGAGAGGCCTGCAATTTTCATCATAGGTACACTTCAACCATGACAGACAAAATGAGAAAAAAAAATCCAGAAAATCACATTGTAGGATTTTAAATGAATTTATTTGCAAATTATGGTGGAAAATAAGTATTTGGTCGATAACACAAGTTTATCTCAATACTTTGTTAAATACCCTTTGTTGGCAATGACAGAGGTCAAACGTTTTCTGTAAGTCTTCACAAGGTTTTCACACACTGTTGCTGGTATTTTGGCCCATTCCTCCATGCAGATCTCCTCTAGAGCAGTGATGTTTTGGGGCTGTTGCTGGGCAACACGTACTTTCAACTCCCTCCAAAGATTTTCTATGGGGTTGAGATCTGGAGACTGGCTAGGCCACTCCAGGACCTTGAAATGCTTCTTACGAAGCCACTCCTTCGTTGCCCGGGCGGTGTGTTTGGGATCATTGTCATGCTGAAAGACCCAGCCCCGTTTCATCTTCAATGCCCTTGCTGATGGAAGGAGGGTTTCACTCAAAGTCTCACGATACATGGCCCCATTCATTCTTTCCTTTACACGGATCAGTCGTCCTGGTCCCTTTGCAGAAAAACAGCCCCAAAGCATGATGTTTTCACCCCCATGCTTCACAGTAGGTATGGTGTTCTTCGGATGCAACTCAGCATTCCTTGTCCTCCAAACACGACAAGTTGAGTTTTTACCAAAAAGTTATATTTTGGTTTCATCTGACCATATGACATTCTCCCAATCTTCTTCTGGATCATCCAAATGCTCTCTAGCAAACTTCAGACGGGCCTGGACATGTACTGACTTAAGCAGGGGGACACGTCTGGCACTGCAGGATTTGAGTCCCTGGCGGCGTAGTGTGTTACTGATGGTAGGCTTTGTTACTTTGGTCCCAGCTCTCTGCAGGTCATTCACTAGGTCCCCCCCGTGTGGTTCTGGGATTCTTGTGATCATTTTGACCCCACGGGGTGAGATCTTGCGTGGAGCCCCAGATCGAGGGAGATTATCAGTGGTCATGTATGTCTTCCATTTCCTAATAATTGCTCCCACAGTTGATTTCTTCAAACCAAGCTGCTTACCTATTGCAGATTCAGTCTTCCCAGCCTGGTGCAGGTCTACAATTTTGTTTCTGGTGTCCTTTGACAGCTCTTTGGTCTTGGCCATAGTGGAGTTTGGAGTGTGACTGTTTGAGGTTGTGGACAGGTGTCTTTTATACTGATAACAAGTTCAAACATGTGCCATTAATACAGGTAACAAGTGGAGGACAGAGGAGCCTCTTAAAGAAGAAGTTACAGGTCTGTGAGAGCCAGAAATCTTGCTTGTTTGTAGGTGACCAAATACTTATTTTCCACCATCATTGGCAAATAAATTCATAAAAAATCCTACAATGTGATTTTCTGGATTTTTTTTCTCATTTTGTCTGTCATAGTTGAAGTGTACCTATGATGAAAATTACAGGCCTCTCATCTTTTTAAGTGGGAGAACTTGCACAATTGGTGGCTGTCTAAATATTTTTTTGCCCAACTGTATATATATACACACACACGACTAACACATCTTGAAACTTGTTGATGACATTTACCTCATCAGTGTCCTGTCCCTCGGTCTCCTCGTCAGACATAGCGGAGGCGTGGATGGGAGAAGCTGCCCAGTAGGAGTTTACACTGGCCTGTAGAGACTCTGTACCATCAGCCATCATCACACACAGGGGGAAGAGGGAGACAAGAGAGGAGAGAGGGATGGAGGAGAGAGGGATGGAGAGGGACAGGAGGAGAGAAGGAGACAAGGAGAGAGAAGGACAGAGACAGGGGAGGGGGAAGAGGGAGGAAAGGAGAGAGGGTGGAATGTTTCTCCAGGGGTGTGTAGGACTGCTCTACCCAAGGTTGAGGTCCATAGTGTGGGGGAAAGACTCAGGCGACACTGGGGACCAGGACAGTATGGGTAGTCAGGCTGACACTGGGGACTAGGGCAATATGGGTAGTCAGGCTGACACTGGGGACTAGGGCAGTATGGGTAGTCAGGCTGACACTGGGGACCAGGACAGTATGGGTAGTCAGGCTGACACTGGGGACCAGGGCAATATGGGTAGTCAGGCTGACACTGGGGACTAGGGCAGTATGGGTAGTCAGGCTGACACTGGGGACCAGGGCAGTATGGGTAGTCAGGCTGACACTGGGGACTAGGGCAGTATGGGTAGTCAGGCTGACACTGGGGACTAGGGCAGTATGGGTAGTCAGGCTGACATGGGGACTAGGGCAGTATGGGTAGTCAGGCTGACACTGGGGACTAGGGCAGTATGGGTAGTCAGGCTGACACTGGGGACTAGGGCAGTATGGGTAGTCAGGCTGACACTGGGGACCAGGGCAGTATGGGTAGTCAGGCTGACACTGGGGACTAGGGCAGTATGGGTAGTCAGGCTGACACTGGGGACTAGGGCAGTATGGGTAGTCAGGCTGACACTGGGGACTAGGGCAGTATGGGTAGTCAGGCTGACACTGGGGACCAGGGCAGTATGGGTAGTCAGGCTGACACTGGGGACCAGGGCAGTATGGGTAGTCAGGCTGACACTGGGGACTAGGGCAGTATGGGTAGTCAGGCTGACACTGGGGACTAGGGCAGTATGGGTAGTCAGGCTGTAGCACCTACAGACAGAGGGAGGAAGGAGAGAAGGACAGAGACATGGGAGGGGGAAGAGAGAGGAAGGAGAGAGAAGGACAGAGACAGGGGAGGGGAAGAGAGAGGACAGAGACAGGGGAGGGGAAGAGAGAGGAAGAAGAGAGAAGGACAGAGACAGGGGAGGGGGAAGAGAGAGGAAGGAGAGAGAGGTCAGAGACAGGGGAGGGGGAAGAGAGAGGAAGAAGAGAGAGGACAGAGACAGGGGAGGGGAAGAGAGAGGAAGGAGAGAGGACAGAGACAGGGGAGGGGAAGAGAGAGGAAGGAGAGAGGACAGAGACAGGGGAGGGGGAAGAGAGAGGAAGGAGAGAGGACAGAGACAGGGGAGGGGGAAGAGAGAGGCAGGAGAGAGAGGTCAGAGACAGGGGAGGGGGAAGAGAGAGGAAGGAGAGAGAGGTCAGAGACAGGGGATGGGGAAGAGAGAGGAAGGAGAGAGGACAGAGACAGGGGAGGGGAAGAGAGAGGAAGGAGAGAGGACAGAGACAGGGGAGGGGGAGGGGGAAGAGAGAGGAAGGAGAGAGAGGTCAGAGACAGGGGAGGGGGAAGAGAGAGGAAGGAGAGAGAGAGGACAAAGACAGGGGAGGGGGAGGGGGAAGAGAGAGGAAGGAGAGAGAGAGGACAAAGACAGGGGAGGGGGAGGGGGAAGAGAGAGGACAGAGACAGGGGAGGGGGAGGGGGAAGAGAGAGGAAGGAGAGAGAGAGGACAAAGACAGGGGAGGGGAAGAGAGAGGAAGGAGAGAGAGGTCAGAGACAGGGGAGGGGGAAGAGAGAGGAAGGAGAGAGAGGACAGAGACAGGGGAGGGGAAGAGAGAGCTCACATGAATGCATTTGAGCAACAACCATGACAGTTATAGTACAGAGTATAGTGCTGTTATCTGTACCATGTAACAGGAGCACACACACGTATTCTCCACACTTATAAAACGGGAAGTTCAGGATGACCGTGACCCCTGACATCAGCACATGACCCACAACACCACTCAGATACTTATAGACATACGTCTGTGCGTGTGTGCGTGCGTGCGTGTGTGTGTGCGTGCATGTGTGTGTGTGTGGGGGTGTGTGTGTGTGTGCGCGTGCGTGTGTGTGTGTGTGGGGGTGTTGGTGTGTGTGTGGGTGTGTGTGTGTAACACCATGGTAAAGGGATGTCACAGACAGTTAGGTTAGAGGTAAGAGAGCATTAGACATAGCTGCTTGTGTTCCACTTAAAAGTGGAATGTGAAAACTACCTCTCCTCCCTAGTTGAGACAGGTCTATATAGACACAGAAGTAGACTAACACCACAGTTAACTGTTAAAGACAGGTCTATCTAGACCTAACACCACAGTTAACTGTTAAAGACAGGTCTATATAGACACAGAGGTAGACTAACACCACAGTTAACTGTTAGACAGGTCTATATAGACCTAACACCACAGTTAACTGTTAAAGACAGGTCTATATAGACACAGAGGTAGACTAACACCACAGTTAACTGTTAAAGACAGGTCTATATAGACCTAACACCACAGTTAACTGTTAAAGACAGGTCTATATAGACCTAACACCACAGTTAACTGTTAAAGACAGGTCTATATAGACACAGAGGTAGACTAACACCACAGTTAACTGTTAAAGACAGGTCTATATAGACACAGAGGTAGACTAACACCACAGTTAACTGTTAAAGACAGTCCTAACTTCCACCACAGTTGAAATGTTTCATCTGTCCTTGACTGGATAAAACAAGAAAGAAAGTCTCACACTATGTGGGAGAATGGTGGGAATCCAGCGAACTTCTGGAAAGTAGTTAACCTGTTGGATCTCTAGGGGCGCTATTTCATTTTTGGATAAAAAAACGTTCCCGTTTTAAGCGCGATATTTTGTCACGAAAAGATGCTCGACTATGCATATTTTTGAAAGAAAACACTCTGAAGTTTCAGAATCTGCAAAGATATTGTCTGTAAGTGCCCCAGAACTCATTCTACAGGCGAAACCAAGATGATACGTCATTGTGACGTATTTGTAGGCATATCATTGGAAGATTGACCATAAGAGACTACATTTTCCAAGTGTCCGCCTGGTGTCCTGCGTGGAATTCGGTGCGCAAACGCCAGCTGCTTGTACTTTTCCATTTGATTGAGGGGAGAAACCATGCTTCCACGAACGATATATCATTGAAGAGATATGTGAAAAACACCTTGAGGATTGATTCTAAACAACGTTTGCCATGTTTTCAGTCGATATTATGGAGTTAATTTGGAAAAAAGTTTGCGTTTTGAGGACTGAATTTTCATTTTTTTTTTGGTAGCCAAATGTGATGTGCAAAACGGAGCTATTTCTAATACACAAATAATCTTTTTGGGAAAAACTGAGCATCTGCTATCTAACTGAGAGTCTCCTCATTGAAAACATCAGAAGTTCTTCAAAGGTAGATGATTTTATTTGAAGGCTTTTATGTTTTTGTTGAAATCTTGCATGCTGGATGCTAACGCTAATGCTAACGCTAAATGCTACGCTAGCTAGCCACTTTTACACAAATGATTGTTTTCCTATGGTTGAGAAGCATATTTTGAAAATCTGAGATGACAGTGTTGTTTACAAAAGGCTAAGCTTGAGAGATGGCATATTTATTTAATTTCATTTGCGATTTTCATGAATAGTTAACGTTGCGTTATGGTAATGAGCTTAGGTCTGTAAATAGAATCCCGGATCCGGGTTTGGTCGACGCAACAGGTTAAATATCTTTGAAACACCCCCCCTAAGATTTGGAAAGCAGCATACGTCCTCTTCCTATGTCCTCTTCCTATGTCCTCTTCCTACGTCCTCTTCCTATGTCCTCTTCCCCATAAAAGAGGAGATCCTTCTGACTTCTGTCAAATTCACCAATTATTTTTGTCTTTCCAAAGATTTAGAATCCCTGGCCAACTCTCAGCTAATAACTTTTTAAACTTCTCATTCTATTCTAAATGTGCATCAATCTGGTATTGGATCTGGACATCGCACCATTTCACCAATCTGGTTTAGGATCTGGACATCGCACCATTTCACCAATCTGGTTTAGGATCTGGACATTGCACCATTTCCCCAATCTGGTTTAGGATCTGGACATCGCACCATTTCATCAATCTGGTTTAGGATCTGGACATCGCACCATTTCACCAATCTGGTTTAGGATCTGGACATCGCACCATTTCACCAATCTGGTTTAGGATCTGGACATCGCACCATTTCACCAATCTGGTTTAGGATCTGGACATCGCACCATTTCACCAATCTGGTTTAGGATCTGGACATCGCACCATTTCCCCAATCTGGTTTAGGATCTGGACATCGCACCATTTCATCAATCTGGTTTAGGATCTGGACATCGCACCATTTCACCAGTCTGGTTTAGGATCTGGACATCGCACCATTTCAGCTGATGGTTATAGAGCAGCTATTCCCAAATGGTTTTGACCTGGATCCCCAGAGGTACGGTAAAATTTGAGAGATGAGCTTAAAGTTTTCTTTACTGACCATCATTTTCACTTGTCTGACCGCTTGCATGATGATGAGTTTCTCACACGACTGGCCTGTCTGGGTGATGTTTTTTCTCACCTGAATGATCAGAATCTAGAATTACAGGGACTCTCCGCAACTATATTCAATGTGCGGGACAAAATTGAGGCTATGATTAAGAAATTGGAGCTGGCCTCCCGGGTGGCGCAGTGGTTAAGGGCGCTGTACTGCAGCGCCAGCTGTATCACCAGAGACTCTGGGTTCGTGCCCAGGCTCTGTCGTAACCGGCCGTGACCAGGAGGTCCGTGGGGCGACGCACAATTGGCCTAGCGTCGTCCAGGTTAGGGAGGGGTTGGCCGGTACCAGCGACTCCTGTGGCGGGCCGGGCGCAGTGCGCGCTAACCAAAGTTGCCAGGTGCACGGTCTTTCCTCCGACACATTGGTGCGGCTGGCTTCCGGGTTGGATGCGCGCTGTATTAAGAAGCAGTGCGGCTTGGATGGGTTGTGTATCGGAGGACACATGACCTTCGTCTCTCACGAGCCCGCGCGGGTTGTTGTAGCGATGAGACAAGATAGTAATTACTAACAATTGGATAGCACAAAATTGGTGAGAAAAACGGGCTAAAATAAAAAATTTAATACAATTTTCTTTAAAGAAGTTGGAGTTCTTCTCTGTCTGCATTAACAAGGACAACACACAGATCTTTCCATCATTGTATGATTATTTGTGTGCAAATGAACTCAAGCTTGTGATAGCAAGCGAAGCACCTGAGTGAGTTGGGTGCGCAATTTTTTTTAACAAGTCAGTTAAGAACAAATTCTTATTTTCAATGACGGCCTAGGAACAGTGCCCCTGTTCAGGGGCAGAACGACAGATTTGTACCTTGTCAGCTCGGCGATTCGAAATTGCAACCTTCGGTTACTAGTCTTACTAGTTACTAGCTCTAATCACTAGGCTACGCAGGTACTTTCCCTAAATGGATGACACAAACAACTGGATTCGTTATCCCTTTCATGCCCTGCCTCCAGTCCAGTTACCGATATCTGAACAAGAGAGACTCATAGAAATTGCAACAAGCGGTTCTGTGAAAATTGAAGTTAATCAGAAGCCACTGCCAGATTTCTGGATAGGGCTGCGCTCAGAGTATCCTGCCTTGGCAAATCGCTCTGTTAAGACACTGATGCCCTTTGCAACCACGTACCTATGTGAGGGAGGATTCTCGGCCCTCACTAGCATGCAAACTAAATACAGGCACAGACTGTGTGTGGAAAATGATTTAAGACTGAGACTCTCTCCAATACAACCCAACACTGCAGAGTTATGTGCATCCTTTCAAACACACCCTTCTCATTAACCTGTGGTGAGTTATTCACCATTTTCGATGAATAAATAAATTCTCACAAAAAATGTTTCAGATGGACTGCATATTTATTCATTGAATGGTTCTATAAATATCTGAGCATTTGGATGTTAGTCATTAGTTAGTCATCTAACATTAGTTACATGTTAGTCATACAACTTCCCCTACTGTATGTATGTATGTGTGTATGTGTGTATGTATGTATGTATGTATGTATGTATTATTTTATTTATGTATTATTTTATTTATTTATGTATTATTTTGCAGAGCAAGGGGAACTACTACTTCATTATTTCTATCTCTTCCACTGCAAATCTACCATTCCAGTGTTTAACTTGCTATATTGTATTTACTTTGCCACCATGGCCTTTTTGCCTTTACCTCCCTTATCTCACCTCATTTGCTCACATCGTATATAGACTTGTTTATACTGTATTATTGACTGTAGGTTTGTTTTACTCCACAACTCTGTGTTGTTGTAACAGTACAAGTTTAGACCGTCCCCTCGCCCATTCCCGGGCGCGAACCAGGGACCTTCTGCACACATCAACAGTCACCCTCGAAGCATCGTTACCCATCGCTCCACAAAAGCCGCGGCCCTTGCAGAGCAAGGGGAACTACTACTTCAAGGTCTCAGAGCAAGTGACGTCACTGATTGAAACGCTATTTAGCGCCCACGCTAACTAAACTAGCCGTTTCACATCTGTTACACTCACCCCCCTTTTGACCTTCCTCCTTTTTCCGCAGCAACCAGTAATCCGGGTCAACAGCATCAATGTAACAGTATAAATTTAGACCGTCCCCTCGCCCATACCCGGGCGCGAACCAGGGACCTTCTGCACATATCAACAACTGACACCTACCCATCGCTCCACAAAAGCCGCGGCCCTTGCAGAGCAAGGGGAACTACTACTTCAAGGTCTCAGAGCAAGTGACGTCACTGATTGAAACGCTATTTAGCGCCCACGCTAACTAAACTAGCCGTTTCACATCTGTTACATTGTTGTTTGTGTCGAACTGCTTTGCTTTATCTTGGCCAGGTCGCAATTGTAAATGAGAACTTGTTCTCAACTAGCCTACATGGTTAAATCAAAAATAAAACATTTGCAGACGCTCTTATCCAGAGTGACTTACAGTAGTGATTGCATACATTTCCATAATGGCCCCCAGTGGGAATCGAACCCACAACCCTAGCGTTGCAAGTGCCATGCTCTACAAACTGAGCCATTCGGGACAAAGATGAGGTAAATCCACTTTAAGCTTGAAAGCACCTCATTGCTGGAACCAACTACAAAATACAGTTGGATGTTCTGGTGCCGCTGTGCAATTTTAAATATTGATTGGGGACCGACTTATTGGGGAATGTCTTATTGGGGAATGTCTTATTGGGGAATGTCTAATTGAGGACCGTCTTATTGGGGAATGTCTTATTGGGGAATGTCTTATTGGGGAATGTCTTATTGGGGACCGTCTTATTGAGGAATGTCTTATTGAGGAATGTCTTATTGGGGACCGTCTTATTGAGGAATGTCTTATTGGGGACCGTCTTATTGGGGACCGTCTTATCGGGGAATGTCTAATTGGGGAATGTCTTATTGGGGACCGTCTTATTGGGGACCGTCTTATTGAGGAATGTCTTATTGGGGACCGTCTTATCGGGGACCGTCTAATTGGGGAATGTCTAATTGGGGAATGTCTAATTGGGGAATGTCTAATTGGGGAATGTCTTATTGAGGAATGTCTTATTGAGGAATGTCTTATTGAGGAATGTCTAATTGAGGAATGTCTAATTGGGGAATGACTTATTGGGGAATGTCTTATTGGGGAATGTCTTATTGGGGAATGTCTAATTGAGGAATGTCTTATTGGGGAATGTCTAATTGAGGAATGTCTTATTGAGGACCGTGTTATTGAGGAATGTCTTATTGAGGAATGTCTTATTGAGGAATGTCTTACTGAGGAATGTCTAATTGGGGAATGTCTAATTGAGGAATGTCGAATTGAGGAATGTCTTATTGAGGAATGTTTTATTGAGGAATGTTTTATTGAGGAATGTTTTATTGAGGAATGTCTTATTGAGGAATGTTTTATTGAGGAATGTCTTATTGAGGAATGTCTTATTGAGGAATGTCTTATTGAGGAATGTCTTATTGAGGAATGCAACTGCTTGTCTTGAATGTTTGTGTTGTACTGTATTTTACTTGTATATTGTATTTGAAAATTATATATATATATATATATATATATATATATATATATATATATATATATATATATATATATATATATATATATATACACTGCTCAAAAAAATAAAGGGAACACTTAAACAACACAATGTAACTCCAAGTCAATCACACTTCTGTGAAATCAAACTGTCCACTTAGGAAGCAACACTGATTGACAATACATTTCACATGCTGTTGTGCAAATGGAATAGACAACAGGTGGAAATTATAGGCAATTAGCAAGACACCCCCAATAAAGGAGTGGTTCTGCAGGTGATAAACACAGACCACTTCTCAGTTCCGATGCTTCCTGGCTGATGTTTGAATGCTGGCGGTGCTTTCACTCTAGTGGTAGCATGAAACGGAGTCTACAACCCACACAAGTGGCTCAGGCAGTGCAGCTCATCCAGGATGGCACATCAATGCGAGCTGTGGCAAGAAGGTTTGCTGTGTCTGTCAGCATAGTGTCCAGAGCATGGAGGTGCTACCAGGAGACAGGCCAGTACATCAGGAGACGTGGAGGAGGCCGTAGGAGGGCAACAACCCAGCAGCAGGACCGCTACCTCCGCCTTTGTGCAAGGAGGAGCAGGAGGAGCACTGCCAGAGCCCTGCAAAATTACCTCCAGCAGGCCACAAATGTGCATGTGTCTGTTCAAACGGTCAGAAACAGACTCCATGAGGGAGGTATGAGGGCCCGACGTCCACAGGTGGGGGTTGTGCTTACAGCCCAACACCGTGCAGGACGTTTGGCATTTGCCAGAGAACACCAAGATTGGCAAATTCGCCACGGGCACCCTGTGCTCTTCACAGATGAAAGCAGGTTCACACTGAGCACGTGACAGACGTGACAGTCTGGAGACACCGTGGAGAACGTTCTGCTGCCTCCAACATCCTCCAGCATGACCGGTTTGGTGGTGGGTCAGTCATGGTGTGGGGTGGCATTTCTTTGGGGGGCCGCACAGTGTGCTCGCCAGAGGTAGCCTGACTGCCATTAGGTACAAGGGGTCTGAGGATCTCATCTCAGTGAGACCATATGCTGGTGCGGTTGGCCCTGGGTTCCTCCTAATGCAAGACAATGCTAGACCTCATGTGGCTGGGCTAGGCTACCTGCCGTCCCTACACTCTAACCACTAGGCTACCTGCCGTCCCTACACTCTAACCACTAGGCTACCCTGCCGTCCCAGTATAAGTATAAGTAATATATATATAAGTAATATACAGGGTCTCTTTCACAAGGCAGTCCTATATATATATATATATATATATATATATATATAAGTAAGTAATAATATATAATATGTCTGCCTTGTGAAAGAGACCCTGTTCTCAATGGCGACTCCATAAATGCACCCAACAATGTAATGGGGTAAACCTAACCAATGCTTTGGCATGCAGGGGGTTGCTGCAGTACCCCTACTTCCCGTGGCTATGCCTTGACTGTGAGTCTGTCCCCGTGGCAATGCCTTGACTGTGAGTCTGTCCCCGTGGCAATGCCTTGACTGTGAGTCTGTCCCCATGGCAATGCCTTGACTGTGAGTCTGTCCCCATGTCCTTGACTGTGAGCCTGTCCCCGTGACTATGCCTTGACTGTGAGTCTGTCCCCGTGTCCTTGACTGTGAGTCTGTCCCCGTGTCCTTGACTGTGCCAGACCCACTAGGACGACACCAGTCCATTTAAATGAAAGTATCCAGCCTACAGTTAGGGAGTTTATGAAAACGTTATCTCTCGTTGACAGACTACTTAAACATAACGAAGCATCTGACCAAATTACGCAAGCTTTTAGTTCTGGGTTAACCGATTTCAATGAAAACGTGACCAGACAGATCACATGAAGCCACAATACTTTTTTTCCAGTGAACCAATGTCACTCATATAGTTCTAGGTGTGATGTGATTAAATGATGCGGTCTTCCGTTCTGCTATTTTCTTGCAAAACAAGAATTTTGCAACCTCTTTTTGATGAGCCAGTCAACCAGAGAGGACTATAGGATTGTAAAGTGCTGATCCTGCATCCGTAAGTATCACGTGTTGGCAGGCATGGAAATAGAATCACGACTTTAATTCTAGTTCTGTGTTTTGCACAACTGCTGCGGTAAAATGATGCATCGACTAGGCTAATTCACAATCACATCAGCCTGAGATTGACTAGTCTGAAACTGTGATCACGAGTTTAGTGGCTATATTTGTTTCATAACGCATCTATCCCCCAAACACAATAGTAGTTCAACCGGTTCACCTGCCTTTCCACACTGCAACAGCAATCGAGTAGCCTTTATACACTCCCTTCATCATTCGTTTGATTGAATCCATGGTACTACATATCAAACCGGTAACACCGTAATGGAACAGATTTATCGAAACGTTCAGAATACACCGTCAGTCACCAAGAAAACAAATATCCCTGATCGATATTCACGTAGCATCAGATACTCACCTACTATTCGACGCGTGTCATCTATCAATCAGCATGAGAATGAAAGCACACATTCGCTGATGTTGTTGGCTTTGGCCTGTCAGAATAGGTTGAATCCGATGTAAAAGTCAGACTTGATCCTGACTTGTGTTATTGTTGTCTCAGTAGTCGGTCGTCACCAGTTACCACAGCCACAGAGTTATAAACTCCGCCCTTTTCTTAAATGTAGCTTCTTAAAATTGGATTTTAAACCTCACCATAAGCACAATGTTAACCTTATGCTTAACTCTAACCATCAATTAAGACCAAAAGCTATTTTTTTGTTAATATACATTGACGATTTTTTTTATTTTGCACTTTGTAGTTGTGGTAACTAGTGGAAACCAAACCGTCCCCGCTGTGTTTCTCTCAAGTTCCTGACTTCAGACACCAGAGTATTGTTTTAAATGTGTTGTTTTATTTAACCTTTACTTAACTAGGTAAGTTCGTTAAGAACAAATTGTTATTTACAACGACGGCCAAACCCGGACGAAGCTGGGCTAATTGTGCGCCGCACCTCTGGCACTCAAAAATCACCGCCGGATGTGATACAGCCTGGACAGCAGAATCCAGAGCAGTCGTCGCAGGTATTCACAATGTATCCACGAGTGTATGGATTAATCGTGCAGTACTCATATTCAACAGTATACGGCAATGTGGGACCGCATATTTTGTTAGCGATGGTTTAGAAAAGTAATACCCGTGTATTGTGAATGAATAACGCACAGCCCTCATTTATTGTACCAGTCAACCTACTATGGTGTATTGAACACTTCCATGGGAAAAAACAAAGCAACGTGGATGTTTTGGAGTCTGATAACTCTGAGGAGCACTTGGGTACTGAGCATACTAAACCAAGCTAGTCTGGGTGATTCCCTCCACCATCCTCTTCCAAAGGCAAGATAGTAATGCTTGCGAATTTAATCTAAACACGCTAATCAACGCAGAAAAAAACCCATAAAATAACACGTACAGAAATGCTGTATTTAATGGATCTTCAAAGATGTGTTTTATATGTTTAAATGTATAAGACATATTTCGCATAATAAAAAGTGAGAACTGAGTCAAGTTGGAGCACGACTGTGTGTCATGACTTGTCTGTTAGTGATGTCATATACAAGTGTGTTCATTTAACGTGTCCACAGAGAATGGGCTGTTTTCCCCTTCTCTTTTTATTGAGCAGACTTGAGTTTGATTGTGAAGGCAAACTGCAAATTCCACTATTGTGGCTAGCTTCATAACACATAACCCAGTCCGGTCGAGCCTCACTTAGCCAACTGGAGCTAGCTGGCTGCTTATAATGTTAGCTTTGGGCAACAGGGTAGATGTCTAGCTAATGTCGTTATTTTCATGAACTGAAGTTCGATTTCAATAGGAGAACAACAAGTGGCTAACTAGCTAATACTCACTCACATGGATTCCCAAATCATTGCTAAGAATAATGAAAATGACTGCAGTTTATACTGGTCATTGTGTTCAGGCTGGTTGTATTGGTGCTAGCTAGGTATCAAGCTAAAGCTTCTGATAACATCTGTATCAAAGATATCTGCAAACATTTTTGATTCTGCTCTGATTTCAAATGCCTCAGCACAGACGTTTTCCCATTTGGTTGAACAAATAATGCCTTATTACCAACTCAGTATTGTAAACACAAATTCAGCACACACAACATTCTACAATATAATTTTGTTATTTGACGTGTGTTTATTTTTTGACACACAAAGACCCAAACAGCATTCCATAGAAATCTACCTGAAAGATGGGGCGTATGGGGGGTGATAAGTGACAGAATTAAGCCAAGGCAACTGTACAACTGTGTGGCTGTCGCCTACCAATGAACGCCTTACTAACGCCTGCGTGACGGCTGTGTGTAACGAACACGGCGTCATACCAACGCCTGCGTGACGGCTGCGTGTAAACTAACACGTCGTCATACCAACGCCTGCGTGACGGCTGTGTGTAACTAACACGTCGTCATACCAACGCCTGCATGACGGCTGCGTGTAACTAACACGTCGTCATACCAACGCCTACGTGTTAATGAAAGGCATAAAGGTGCATAGTTTCTATTTATATGAATTAAATCTCAAACATAAATGTTAGAAACTTACCTTTTTTACCCGTGCAAGCCGACATTCCGAAGTAGCCAACTTGAGGCTTGTGTATTTCCTGTTTTCGCTGATGGGCCTAGAAAAGATTATGTCCAATCTATAGGTAATCTGTCTTTCCCTCAACACCTCATGGCATGGTATGTTATCTCACCGTTTTCAGATCTAAATCTTGTTAGCCAATCACAGACTGTGTTGTTCCCAGTGTTAGACAACCAATAAGAGCTGTGTCCGTGGTTTTCAGTCGAATTGAGGAGTTCATAGGCTTTCGAAGAGGTGCTATTCGGAATCCTTGGAAGATGTGCTATTCGGGATCCTTGGGGTGTCCATACCTCAATCATGTATACATGGTTAGTTAAGGGTTGTAGTTTAGGGTTCAGGGTTGTAGTTTAGGGTTCAGGGTAAGGTCATCCCAAGGAATCTGTAAAGCAGTGACCGTTCATAGGGTTATAGTTTAGGGTTCAGGGTAAGGTCATCCCAAGGAATCTGTAAAGCAGTGACCGTTCATAGGGTTATAGTTTAGGGTTCAGGGTAAGGTCATCCCAAGGAATCTGGAAAGCAGTGACCGTTCATAGGGTTGTAGTTTAGGGTTCAGGGTAAGGTCATCCCAAGGAATCTGGAAAGCAGTGACCGTTCATAGGGTTGTAGTTTAGGGGTTCAGGGTAAGGTCATCCCAAGGAATCTGGAAAGCAGTGACCGTTCATAGAGTGAAAGAAGGGTATTTGAGAGTTCGGCGGCGATACAGACAATTGTTTTATTACATTTTTTATTTTTTGAGAGTGTCCAGCCCAGACAGTTTCCTTAGAGACGATTGAAAAAATGACCAAGATGTCTTTGATCCGATTGAGGAGCAAGTAGGAAATGTTTAAGTAGTGATATGGTTAGGAAATATTTAGGCCTACTGTGTTGATGAGGCAAATTTTCTTTATTTGAAAATAATTACTTTTTGTTGATACCAGGTTGTACGAAAGACTATTGAGAGTAAATATTAGTTTAACACAGGAGAGTTGTAGCTCTGCCCACCGGTGACGTGGAGCAGATTATGCTGGGCAATCAATATTTCTTTATTTGACCTTTATTTAACTAGAACACAATGACGGCCTAGGAACAGTAGGCTAACTGGTCTAGGAACAGTGGGTTAACTGGTCTAGGAACAGTGGGTTAACTGATCTAGGAACAGTAGGTTAACTGGTCTAGGAACAGTGGGTTAATGGTCTAGGAACAGTAGGTTAACTGGCCTAGGAACAGTAGGTTAACTGGTCTAGGAACAGTGGGTTAACTGGTCTAGGAACAGTGGGTTAACTGGTCTAGGAACAGCTTTGTTCAGGGGAACAGTGGGTTAACTGGTCTAGGAACAGTGGGTTAACTGGTCTAGGAACAGTGGGTTAACTGGTCTAGGAACAGTGGATTAACTGGTCTAGGAACAGTGGGTTAACTGGTCTAGGAACAGTGGGTTAACTGGTCTAGGAACAGTGGGTTAACTGGTCTAGGAACAGTAGGTTAACTGGTCTAGGAACAGTGGGTTAACTGGTCTAGGAACAGTGGGTTAACTGGTCTAGGAACAGTGGGTTAACTGGTCTAGGAACAGTAGGTTAACAGGTCTAGGAACAGTGGGTTAACTGGTCTAGGAACAGTGGGTTAACTGCTTTGTTCAGGGGAACAGTGGGTTAATGGTCTAGGAACAGTAGGTTAACTGGCCTAGGAACAGTGGGTTAACTGGTCTAGGAACAGTGGGTTAACTGGCCTAGGAACAGTGGGTTAACTGGTCTAGGAACAGTGGGTTAACTGGCCTAGGAACAGTGGGTTAACTGGTCTAGGAACAGTGGGTTAACTGGTCTAGGAGCAGTGGGTTAACTGGTCTAGGAACAGTGGGTTAACTGGTCTAGGAACAGTGGGTTAACTGGTCTAGGAACAGTGGGTTAACTGGTCTAGGAACAGTGGGTTAACTGCTTTGTTCAGGGGAACAGTGGGTTAACTGGTCTAGGAACAGTGGGTTAACTGGTCTAGGAACAGTGGGTTAACTGGTCTAGGAACAGTGGGTTAACTGCTTTGTTCAGGGGAACAGTGGGTTAACTGGTCTAGGAACAGTGGGTTAACTGGTCTAGGAACAGTGGGTTAACTGGTCTAGGAACAGTGGGTTAACTGGTCTAGGAACAGTGGGTTAACTGGTCTAGGAACAGTGGGTTAACTGGTCTAGGAACAGTGGGTTAACTGGTCTAGGAACAGTGGGTTAACTGGTCTAGGAACAGTAGGTTAACTGGTCTAGGAACAGTGGGTTAACTGGTCTAGGAACAGTGGGTTAACTGGTCTAGGAACAGTGGGTTAACTGCTTTGTTCAGGGGCAGAACGACAGATTTTTACCTTGTCAGCTCAGGGATTCGATCCAGCAACCTTTCGGTTACTGGCCCAACGCTCTAACCACTAGGCTACCTGCCGCCCCTGCACTCTAACCACTAGGCTACCCGCCGTCCCTACACTCTAACCACTAGGCTACCTGCCGCCCCTACACTCTATCCACTAGGCTACCTGCCGTCCCTACACTCTAACCACTAGGCTACCTGCCGTCCCTACACTCTAACCACTAGGCTACCTGCCGTCCCTACACTCTAACCACTAGGCTACCTGCCGTCCCTACACTCTAACCACTAGGCTACCTGCCGCCCCTGCACTCTAACCACTAGGCTACCCGCCGTCCCTACACTCTAACCACTAGGCTACCTGCCGCCCCTACACTCTATCCACTAGGCTACCTGCCGTCCCTACACTCTAACCACTAGGCTACCTGCCGTCCCTACACTCTAACCACTAGGCTACCTGCCGTCCCTACACTCTAACCACTAGGCTACCTGCCGCCCCTACACTCTAACCACTAGGCTACCTGCCGCCCCTACACTCTAACCACTAGGCTACCTGCCGCCCCTACACTCTAACCACTAGGCTACCTGCCGTCCCTACACTCTAACCACTAGGCTACCTGCCGTCCCTACACTCTAACCACTAGGCTACCTGCCGTCCCTACACTCTAACCACTAGGCTACCTGCCGTCCCTACACTCTAACCACTAGGCTACCTGCCGTCCCTACACTCTAACCACTAGGCTACCTGCCGTCCCTACACTCTAACCACTAGGCTACCTGCCGTCCCTACGCTCTAACCACTAGGCTACCTGCCGTCCCTACACTCTAACCACTAGTCTACCTGCCGTCCCTACACTCTAACCACTAGGCTACCTGCCGTCCCTACACTCTAACCACTAGGCTACCTGCCGTCCCTACACTCTAACCACTAGTCTACCTGCCGTCCCTACGCTCTAACCACTAGGCTACCTGCCGCCCCTACACTCTAACCACTAGGCTACCTGCCGTCCCTACACTCTAACCACTAGGCTACCTGCCGTCCCTACACTCTAACCACTAGGCTACCTGCCGTCCCTACACTCTAACCACTAGGCTACCTGCCGCCCCTACACTCTAACCACTAGTCTACCTGCCGTCCCTACACTCTAACCACTAGGCTACCTGCCGTCCCTACACTCTAACCACTAGGCTACCTGCCGTCCCTACACTCTAACCACTAGTCTACCTGCCGTCCCTACGCTCTAACCACTAGGCTACCTGCCGCCGCTACACTCTAACCACTAGGCTACCTGCCGCCCCTACGCTCTAACCACTAGGCTACCTGCCGCCCCTACGCTCTAACCACTAGGCTACCTGCCGTCCCTACACTCTAACCACTAGGCTACCTGCTGTCCCAACACTCTAACCACTAGGCTACCTGCCGCCCCTACACTCTAACCACTAGGCTACCTGCCGTCCCTACACTCTAACCACTAGGCTACCTGCCGCCCCTACGCTCTAACCACTAGGCTACCTGCCGTCCCTACACTCTAACCACTAGACTACCTGCCGTCCCTACGCTCTAACCACTAGGCTACCTGCCGCCCCTACGCTCTAACCACTAGGCTACCTGCCGTCCCTACACACTAACCACTAGCCTACCTGCCGCCCCTACGCTCTAACCACTAGCCTACCTGCCGTCCCTACACTCTAACCACTAGAGTACCTGCCGTCCCTACACTCTAACCACTAGGCTACCTGCCGTCCCTACACTCTAACCACTAGGCTACCCGCCGTCCCTACACTCTAACCACTAGGCTACCCGCCGTCCCTACACTCTAACCACTAGTCTACCTGCCGTCCCTACACTCTAACCACTAGACTACCTGCCGTCCCTACACTCTAACCACTAGGCTACCTGCCGTCCCTACACTCTAACCACTAGACTACCTGCCGTCCCTACACTCTAACCACTAGGCTACCTGCCGTCCCTACACTCTAACCACTAGGCTACCTGCCGTCCCTACACTCTAACTACTAGGCTACCCTCCGTCCCTACACTCTAATCACTAGGCTACCTGCCGTCCCTACACTCTAACCACTAGACTACCTGCCGTCCCTACACTCTAACCACTAGGCTACCTGCCGTCCCTACACTCTAACCACTAGGCTACCTGCCGTCCCTACACTCTAACCACTAGGCTACCTGCCGTCCCTACACTCTAACCACTAGGCTACCTGCCGTACCTACACTCTAACCACTAGGCTACCTGCCGTCCCTACACTCTAACCACTAGGCTACCTGCCGTCCCTACACTCTAACCACTAGTCTACCTGCCGTCCCTACACTCTAACCACTAGGCTACCTGCCGTCCCTACACTCTAACCACTAGGCTACCTGCCGTCCCTACACTCTAACCACTAGGCTACCTGCCGTCCCTACACTCTAACTACTAGGCTACCCGCCGTCCCTACACTCTAACCACTAGCCTACCTGCTACTCCAATAACTGAGGAGAAGGAAGTAACTAGAAAAAGTACACAAGCCAAGTGATAAGTTGCAGCCATCTTCTGTGATTACCTTTAATTAGCATTCTTTGTTTTAGCCAAGGCCAGTGTGCGTCCTTCAGAAATGTCCTTTCATATTTCTTACACGGGACAGACGTGTGTTTGGAGACACGGGACAGACGTGTGTTTGGAGACACGGGACAGACGTGTGTGGAGACACGGGACAGATGTGTTTGGAGACACGGGACAGACGTGTGGAGACACGGGACAGACGTGTTTGGAGACACGGGACAGACGTGTTTGGAGACACGGGACAGACGTGTTTGGAGACACGGGACAGACGTGTGTTTGGAGACACGGGACAGACGTGTGTTTGGAGACACGGGACAGACGTGTTTGGAGACACGGGACAGACGTGTGGAGACACGGGACAGACGTGTTTGGAGACACGGGACAGACGTGTGTGGAGACACGGGACAGACGTGTGTGGAGACACGGGACAGACGTGTTTGGAGACACGGGACAGACGTGTGTTTGGAGACACGGGACAGACGTGTTTGGAGACACGGGACAGACGTGTGGAGACACGGGACAGACGTGTTTGGAGACACGGGACAGACGTGTGTGGAGACACGGGACAGACGTGTGTGGAGACACGGGACAGACGTGTTTGGAGACATGGGACAGACGTGTGTTTGGAATCACAAATGACCAAGTGCGAGGCAGATTACTCAGAGAATCAGACTTCCTGCTAGCTAGAGCAATAGACATTTTCCTAGTGAAGTGAGCCAGCTGAAAAAGCTTCATGATGAAGTCGAGGTGCCGGTTCTCAAGGTGCATAAGCAAAAGAAAACACAGAAATGGTAAAAAAAAAGACAGAGACAGAGACAGAGACAGAGAGACAGAGAGACAGAGACAGAGAGACAGAGACAGAGAGACAGAGACAGAGACAGAGACAGACAGAGACAGAGACAGAGACAGAGACAGAGACAGAGAGACATAGACAGAGAGACAGAGAGACAGAGAGACAGAGACAGAGAGACAGAGACAGAGACAGAGACAGTACACAGCTTGTAAAAACAAAAGAGGCAGCAGGGAGAATCCTCACGTTGTGGGTACAAATATGAACCACAAAAATGTCCAGCATTCGGTCAGATATACAAAGTTACAGAAAAAATGATTACGCCAAAATGCACAGCGTTGACAAGCAGATTACAGCAGGACAGTAGTGTAGCTCAGCTAGTGACAGGCAATGAGACAAATACTGAGAAAGAGCACTGGACAGAAACAATCACAAAACGTTCTGTTAAAGGTGGATTACGGGAGCCAAATATTTTGGGAGACTTGAAAAAGGCTGAAAGTGAAATTGAATTCCATGCAAAAATCCAACCGCAAGCTTGTGCCATATTCTGGCCACCAGATGGAGCCAAAAGGCAAGAAAACGCTCAAATGTCAAATACAGAGAACGTGGTTTGAACTGGATTTCAAGTGATAGAACTAGATATCCCCTGTAAATACTTCGTATATCAGCTTGTCTGCAAATGAGTTTAATACAGATAATATTCAAGCTTGAACAAAAACACGGAGACGGACATTTTGAGTGAATATGAACGTTCTGACCTTAGTTCCTTTGTTTTGTCTTTGTTTTAGTATGGTGAGTTGGGTGGGCAGTCTATGTTAGTTTTAGTATGGTCAGGGCGTGAGTTGGGTGGGCAGTCTATGTTAGTTTTAGTATGGTCAGGGCGTGAGTTGGGGTGGGCAGTCTATGTTAGTTTTAGTATGGTGAGTTGGGGTGGGCAGTCTATGTTAGTTTTAGTATGGTGAGTTGGGGTGGGCAGTCTATGTTAGTTTTAGTATGGTGAGTTGGGTGGGCAGTCTATGTTAGTTTTAGTATGGTGAGTTGGGTGGGCAGTCTATGTTAGTTTTAGTATGGTGAGTTGGGGTGGGCAGTCTATGTTAGTTTTAGTATGGTGAGTTGGGGTGGGCAGTCTATGTTAGTTTTAGTATGGTGAGTTGGGGTGGGCAGTCTATGTTAGTTTTAGTATGGTCAGGGCGTGAGTTGGGTGGGCAGTCTATGTTAGTTTTAGTATGGTCAGGGCGTGAGTTGGGGTGGGCAGTCTATGTTAGTTTTAGTATGGTCAGGGCGTGAGTTGGGGTGGGCAGTCTATGTTAGTTTTAGTATGGTCAGGGCGTTAGTTGGGGTGGGCAGTCTATGTTAGTTTTAGTATGGTGAGTTGGGTGGGCAGTCTATGTTAGTTTTAGTATGGTCAGGTCGTGAGTTGGGTGGGCAGTCTATGTTTTGTGTTTCTATGTTGGTTTTTTGAGTTCGGCCTGGTATGGTTCTCAATCAGAGGCAGGTGTCGTTAGTTGTCTCTGATTGAGAATCATACTTAGGTAGCCTTTTTTCCACCTGGGTTTTTGGTGGGTGTTTGTTTTCAGTCTGTGTGTGTTTGCACCAGACAGAACTGTTCCGGTTGTTTCTTTGTTGTTTTGTTATTCAGTGTTCAGTTTGGATTATTATTAAAAATCATGAACACTTAGCACGCTGCACCTTGGTCCTCACCTTCTTCCACCGACGATGTCTGTTACAACGAATCACAGAGACAGACATTTAGAGTGAATATGACAAATCACAGAGACAGACATTTAGAGTGAATATGACAAATCACAGAGACAGACATTTTGAGTAAATATTAAGATTTATTCACAGGACCTGGAAGTGCTCCAGTAGTTCATCACATGCATATCGACCCAGAAGTCACACCGGCGGTTCGCTGGTGCCTGTAGCACTCAAACAAAAACAGGAAAAGGAACTGAACCGCAATGAAAAAACGTGGATGTTGTCGTCAGGTAGACTGAGCCTACCGAATGGGTAAAAAAAACCTTGGCGACAATCGTGAAACCAAACGAAATACAAACGGAACCACCGGATCCAAACAAAGACGTTAAAGAGAAAACATGATCCTTTATGTTTCGTTAAAGAGGAAGGTACTGAAATGCACTAACACCAAGGTATTTTCAGTTGTTGATACAAACCAAGGATTCTGTCAAATCCAACTGGACGAAGAGAGCTCCCGAACTCTGCACCGTTTGGGAGTTATTCATTCAAGAGGGAAGGAGCTGAGTGTGGAGTGAAGCAGTGTGGTGAGGAAAGGAGCTGAGTGTGGAGTGAAGCAGTGTGGTGAGGAAAGGAGCTGAGTGTGGAGTGAAGCAGTGTGTTGAGGAAAGGAGCTGAGTGTGGAGTGAAGCAGTGTGGTGAGGAAAGGAGCTGAGTGTGGAGTGAAGCAGTGTGGTGAGGAAAGGAGCTGAGTGTAGAGGGAAGGAGCTGAGTGTGGAGTGAAGCAGTGTGGTGAGGAAAGGAGCTGAGTGTGGAGTGAAGCAGTGTGGTGAGGAAAGGAGCTGAGTGTGGAGTGAAGCAGTGTGGTGAGGAAAGGAGCTGAGTGTGGAGTGAAGCAGTGTGGTGAGGAAAGGAGCTGAGTGTGGAGTGAAGCAGTGTGGTGAGGAAGGGAGCTGAGTGTAGAGGGAAGGAGCTGAGTGTGGAGTGAAGCAGTGTGGTGAGGAAAGGAGCTGAGTGTAGAGGGAAGGAGCTGAGTGTGGAGTGAAGCAGTGTGGTGAGGAAAGGAGCTGAGTGTAGAGGAAAGGAGCTGAGTGTAGAGGGAAACAGTGTGGTGAGGAAGATTGCCTTCAAGTTAAAAAAAAAGCAATATACTCTGGTAGCTCAGAAATTGAATCTCAGGAGAGTGAGAATGAATTACCTGTGGTGCCGTGAAGACCGCTGAGTTCAGGCTTTGTCCCAATGATGGCAAAGATGATTCTGACCCGGCGGAAGTGAGATTTGTGGAGCGAATGGATCCGTTTATTCTGCCTAATCAATAAGTGGTGTCAGATTGGGTGGAGAAGTGATTGGGGTCTGGTGAATCGGTGAAAGTAACTTCAAGTGGACTCTTAAGAGGCAGTCATGAAATTTAGTCCGGCCTAATTATTGTCATGATAAAACGCTGCCAGCCTCGTGGTAATTGAACAATAAAATGTTTATTTCGTTTTAGCAGATATAAAAGAAACATCATGACATGAAGAACATTTATTTAGGAAGAACAGCATAT
Source organism: Oncorhynchus mykiss (assembly GCF_057628025.1). Classification (NCBI taxonomy): domain Eukaryota; kingdom Metazoa; phylum Chordata; class Actinopteri; order Salmoniformes; family Salmonidae; genus Oncorhynchus; species Oncorhynchus mykiss. Next base: position 6,061,491 of record NC_143037.1, on the reverse strand, counting down.
GAGTTGACCTAAAGTAGACCTGGCTATACACCATGTTATAGTCTATAGTAGACCTCTACACCATGTTATAGTCTATAGTAGACCTCTACACCATGTTATAGTCTATAGTAGACCTCTACACCATGTTATAGTCTATAGTAGACCTCTACACCATGTTATAGTCTATAGTAGACCTCTACACCATGTTATAGTCTATAGTAGACCTCTACACCATGTTATAGTCTATAGTAGACCTCTACACCATGTTATAGTCTATAGTAGACCTCTACACCATGTTATAGTCTATAGTAGACCTCTACACCATGTTATAGTCTATAGTAGACCTCTACACCATGTTATAGTCTATAGTAGACCTCTACACCATGTTATAGTCTATAGTAGACCTCTACACCATGTTATAGTCTATAGTAGACCTCTACACCATGTTATAGTCTGTAGTAGACAACAGTAGTATACAACAGTAGACCCATGGCGCGATGGGTAACGATGCTTTGTGTGTGACTGTTGGAGGTGTGTGCAGAGGGTCCCTGGTTCGAGCCCAGGTGTGGGTGAGGTGAGGGACAGAAGCTATACTGATACACATCCTCTCAGACCAAGGGCAGAATAATGTATGAAATAACAGGTGGATCAGAATCTCCTTTATAATCATTGGCCAGTACGGAGAATTAAGTAAAACCACAAGTCCAAATGCCTGTCTCCATCCATGGCTAATTTAGGAAAGGGACAACTTTAGCTCGCTACAGTAACCAACAGACGACAACAACACAATGAGATGCAACATTTCAAGTCTGTTTCTGTCAATGACGTATGCTTTCAATGGGATTTGACAGGAGTGACACCAAAATCCACACTGGCTTCTCTTTTGACCCTTTTTTCTTTTTCTTGGTGCGCCAGGACCAATCACAGTTGAGCTCGCTCAGTTTAGCTCAACGATGATTGGCACATTTTGATAAAAAAAAAAAATGTGTCAAGTGGCCACATGGCTTGCCTTTTGCATTCCATTCAATGCTACGGGCCGGCAACCATGTCATACTCGTTTGGATCAGATAGATACGTAGTGAGACGTAGAGAGACAGAGGGATGGTACGTAGTGAGACAGAGGGATGGTACGTAGTGAGACGTAGAGAGACAGAGGGATGGTACGTAGTCAGACGTAGAGAGACAGAGGGATGGTACGTAGTGAGACGTAGAGAGATAGAGGGATGGTACGTAGTGAGACGTAGAGAGATAGAGGGATGGTATGCAGAGAGACAGAGGGATGGTACGTAGAGAGACGTAGAGAGACAGAGGGATGGTACGTAGAGAGACAGAGGGATGGTACGTAGAGAGACAGAGGGATGGTACGTAGTGAGACGTAGAGAGACAGAGGGATGGTACGTAGAGAGACAGAGGGATGGTACGTAGAGAGACGTAGAGAGACAGAGGGATGGTACGTAGAGAGACAGAGGGATGGTCCGTAGTGAGACGTAGAGAGACAGAGGGATGGTCCGTAGTGAGACGTAGAGAGACAGAGGGATGGTCCGTAGTGAGACGTAGAGAGACAGAGGGATGGTACGTAGTGAGACGTAGAGAGACAGAGGGATGGTACGTAGAGAGACGTAGAGAGACAGAGGGATGGTACGTAGAGAGACGTAGAGAGACAGAGGGATGGTACGTAGAGAGACGTAGAGAGACAGAGGGATGGTACGTAGTGAGACGTAGAGAGACAGAGGGATGGTACGTAGAGAGACAGAGGGATGGTACGTAGAGAGACAGAGGGATGGTACGTAGAGAGACAGAGGGATGGTACGTAGTGAGACGTAGAGAGACAGAGGGATGGTACGTAGAGAGACAGAGGGATGGTCCGTAGTGAGACGTAGAGAGACAGAGGGATGGTACGTAGAGAGACAGAGGGATGGTACGTAGTGAGACGTAGAGAGACAGAGGGATGGTACGTAGAGAGACGTAGAGAGACAGAGGGATGGTCCGTAGTGAGACGTAGAGAGACAGAGGGATGGTACGTAGAGAGACAGAGGGATGGTACGTAGTGAGACGTAGAGAGACAGAGGGATGGTCCGTAGTGAGACGTAGAGAGACAGAGGGATGGTACGCAGAGAGACGTAGAGAGACAGAGGGATGGTACGTAGTGAGACGTAGAGAGACAGAGGGATGGTACGTAGAGAGACAGAGGGATGGTACGTAGAGAGACAGAGGGATGGTACGTAGAGAGACAGAGGGATGGTACGTAGTGAGACGTAGAGAGACAGAGGGATGGTACGTAGAGAGACAGAGGGATGGTCCGTAGTGAGACGTAGAGAGACAGAGGGATGGTACGTAGAGAGACAGAGGGATGGTACGTAGTGAGACGTAGAGAGACAGAGGGATGGTACGTAGAGAGACGTAGAGAGACAGAGGGATGGTCCGTAGTGAGACGTAGAGAGACAGAGGGATGGTACGTAGAGAGACAGAGGGATGGTACGTAGTGAGACGTAGAGAGACAGAGGGATGGTCCGTAGTGAGACGTAGAGAGACAGAGGGATGGTACGCAGAGAGACGTAGAGAGACAGAGGGATGGTACGTAGTGAGACGTAGAGAGACAGAGGGATGGTACGTAGAGAGACAGAGGGATGGTACGTAGAGAGACGTAGAGAGACAGAGGGATGGTCCGTAGTGAGACGTAGAGAGACAGAGGGATGGTACGTAGAGAGACAGAGGGATGGTACGTAGAGAGACGTAGAGAGACAGAGGGATGGTCCGTAGTGAGACGTAGAGAGACAGAGGGATGGTCCGTAGTGAGACGTAGAGAGACAGAGGGATGGTCCGTAGTGAGACGTAGAGAGACAGAGGGATGGTACGTAGTGAGACGTAGAGAGACAGAGGGATGGTCCGTAGTGAGACGTAGAGAGACAGAGGGATGGTACGTAGAGAGACGTAGAGAGACAGAGGGATGGTACGTAGTCAGACGTAGAGAGACAGAGGGATGGTACGTAGTGAGACGTAGAGAGACAGAGGGATGGTACGTAGTGAGACGTAGAGAGACAGAGGGATGGTACGTAGTGAGACGTAGAGAGACAGAGGGATGGTCCGTAGTGAGACGTAGAGAGACAGAGGGATGGTACGTAGTGAGACATAGAGAGACAGAGGGATGGTCCGTAGTGAGACGTAGAGAGACAGAGGGATGGTACGTAGAGAGACGTAGAGAGACAGAGGGATGGTACGTAGTGAGACGTAGAGAGACAGAGGGATGGTCCGTAGTGAGACGTAGAGAGACAGAGGGATGGTCCGTAGTGAGACGTAGAGAGACAGAGGGATGGTCCGTAGTGAGACGTAGAGAGACAGAGGGATGGTACGTAGAGAGACAGAGGGATGGTACGTAGAGAGACAGAGGGATGGTACGTAGAGAGACAGAGGGATGGTACGTAGTGAGACAGAGGGATGGTACGTAGTGAGACGTAGAGAGACAGAGGGATGGTCCGTAGTGAGACGTAGAGAGACAGAGGGATGGTACGTAGAGAGACGTAGAGAGACAGAGGGATGGTACGTAGAGAGACGTAGAGAGACAGAGGGATGGTCCGTAGTGAGACGTAGAGAGACAGAGGGATGGTCCGTAGTGAGACGTAGAGAGACAGAGGGATGGTACGTAGAGAGACGTAGAGAGACAGAGGGATGGTACGTAGTGAGACGTAGAGAGACAGAGGGATGGTACGTAGTGAGACGTAGAGAGACAGAGGGATGGTCCGTAGTGAGACGTAGAGAGACAGAGGGATGGTACGTAGTGAGACGTAGAGAGACAGAGGGATGGTACGTAGTGAGACGTAGAGAGACAGAGGGATGGTACGTAGAGAGACGTAGAGAGACAGAGGGATGGTACGTAGTGAGACGTAGAGAGACAGAGGGATGGTACGTAGAGAGACAGAGGGATGGTCCGTAGTGAGACGTAGAGAGACAGAGGGATGGTACGTAGAGAGACGTAGAGAGACAGAGGGATGGTACGTAGTGAGACGTAGAGAGACAGAGGGATGGTCCGTAGTGAGACGTAGAGAGACAGAGGGATGGTCCGTAGTGAGACGTAGAGAGACAGAGGGATGGTCCGTAGTGAGACGTAGAGAGACAGAGGGATGGTACGTAGAGAGACAGAGGGATGGTACGTAGAGAGACAGAGGGATGGTACGTAGAGAGACAGAGGGATGGTACGTAGTGAGACAGAGGGATGGTACGTAGTGAGACGTAGAGAGACAGAGGGATGGTCCGTAGTGAGACGTAGAGAGACAGAGGGATGGTACGTAGAGAGACGTAGAGAGACAGAGGGATGGTACGTAGAGAGACGTAGAGAGACAGAGGGATGGTCCGTAGTGAGACGTAGAGAGACAGAGGGATGGTCCGTAGTGAGACGTAGAGAGACAGAGGGATGGTACGTAGAGAGACGTAGAGAGACAGAGGGATGGTACGTAGTGAGACGTAGAGAGACAGAGGGATGGTACGTAGTGAGACGTAGAGAGACAGAGGGATGGTCCGTAGTGAGACGTAGAGAGACAGAGGGATGGTACGTAGTGAGACGTAGAGAGACAGAGGGATGGTACGTAGTGAGACGTAGAGAGACAGAGGGATGGTACGTAGAGAGACGTAGAGAGACAGAGGGATGGTACGTAGTGAGACGTAGAGAGACAGAGGGATGGTACGTAGAGAGACAGAGGGATGGTACGTAGTGAGACGTAGAGAGACAGAGGGATGGTACGTAGAGAGACGTAGAGAGACAGAGGGATGGTACGCAGAGAGACGTAGAGAGACAGAGGGATGGTACGTAGAGAGACAGAGGGATGGTACGTAGAGAGACGTAGAGAGACAGAGGGATGGTACGTAGAGAGACGTAGAGAGACAGAGGGATGGTACGTAGTGAGACGTAGAGAGACAGAGGGATGGTATGCAGAGAGACGTAGAGAGACAAAGGGATGGTACGTAGTGAGACGTAGAGAGACAGAGGGATGGTACGTAGTGAGACGTAGAGAGACAGAGGGATGGTACGTAGTGAGACGTAGAGAGACAGAGGGATGGTACGTAGTGAGACGTAGAGAGACAGAGGGATGGTACGTAGTGAGACGTAGAGAGACAGAGGGATGGTCCGTAGTGAGACGTAGAGAGACAGAGGGATGGTACGTAGTGAGACGTAGAGAGACAGAGGGATGGTACGCAGAGAGACGTAGAGACAGAGGGATGGTCCGTAGTGAGACGTAGAGAGACAGAGGGATGGTACGTAGAGAGACGTAGAGAGACAGAGGGATGGTACGTAGTGAGACGTAGAGAGACAGAGGGATGGTACGTAGTGAGACGTAGAGAGACAGAGGGATGGTCCGTAGTGAGACGTAGAGAGACAGAGGGATGGTACGTAGAGAGACGTAGAGAGACAGAGGGATGGTACGTAGTGAGACGTAGAGAGACAGAGGGATGGTACGTAGTGAGACGTAGAGAGACAGAGGGATGGTACGCAGAGAGACGTAGAGACAGAGGGATGGTCCGTAGTGAGACGTAGAGAGACAGAGGGATGGTACGTAGAGAGACGTAGAGAGACAGAGGGATGGTCCGTAGTGAGACGTAGAGAGACAGAGGGATGGTACGTAGTGAGACGTAGAGAGACAGAGGGATGGTACGTAGAGAGACGTAGAGAGACAGAGGGATGGTACGTAGAGAGACGTAGAGAGACAGAGGGATGGTACGTAGAGAGACGTAGAGAGACAGAGGGATGGTACGTAGAGAGACGTAGAGAGACAGAGGGATGGTCCGTAGTGAGACGTAGAGAGACAGAGGGATGGTCCGTAGTGAGACGTAGAGAGACAGAGGGATGGTACGTAGTGAGACGTAGAGAGACAGAGGGATGGTACGTAGTGAGACGTAGAGAGACAGAGGGATGGTACGCAGAGAGACGTAGAGACAGAGGGATGGTCCGTAGTGAGACGTAGAGAGACAGAGGGATGGTACGTAGAGAGACGTAGAGAGACAGAGGGATGGTACGTAGTGAGACGTAGAGAGACAGAGGGATGGTACGTAGTGAGACGTAGAGAGACAGAGGGATGGTCCGTAGTGAGACGTAGAGAGACAGAGGGATGGTACGTAGAGAGACAGAGGGATGGTACGTAGAGAGACAGAGGGATGGTACGTAGTGAGACGTAGAGAGACAGAGGGATGGTCCGTAGTGAGACGTAGAGAGACAGAGGGATGGTCCGTAGTGAGACGTAGAGAGACAGAGGGATGGTACGTAGTGAGACGTAGAGAGACAGAGGGATGGTACGTAGAGAGACAGAGGGATGGTACGTAGTGAGACGTAGAGAGACAGAGGGATGGTACGTAGTGAGACGTAGAGAGACAGAGGGATGGTCCGTAGTGAGACGTAGAGAGACAGAGGGATGGTACGTAGAGAGACAGAGGGATGGTACGTAGTGAGACGTAGAGAGACAGAGGGATGGTACGTAGTGAGACGTAGAGAGACAGAGGGATGGTACGTAGTGAGACGTAGAGAGACAGAGGGATGGTACGTAGTGAGACGTAGAGAGACAGAGGGATGGTACGTAGTGAGACGTAGAGAGACAGAGGGATGGTACGTAGTGAGACGTAGAGAGACAGAGGGATGGTACGTAGTGAGACGTAGAGAGACAGAGGGATGGTACGTAGTGAGACGTAGAGAGACAGAGGGATGGTACGTAGAGAGACAGAGGGATGGTACGTAGTGAGACGTAGAGAGACAGAGGGATGGTACGTAGAGAGACAGAGGGATGGTACGTAGTGAGACGTAGAGAGACAGAGGGATGGTACGTAGTGAGACGTAGAGAGACAGAGGGATGGTCCGTAGTGAGACGTAGAGAGACAGAGGGATGGTACGTAGAGAGACAGAGGGATGGTACGTAGTGAGACGTAGAGAGACAGAGGGATGGTACGTAGTGAGACGTAGAGAGACAGAGGGATGGTCCGTAGTGAGACGTAGAGAGACAGAGGGATGGTACGTAGAGAGACAGAGGGATGGTACGTAGAGAGACGTAGAGAGACAGAGGGATGGTACGTAGAGAGACAGAGGGATGGTCCGTAGTGAGACGTAGAGAGACAGAGGGATGGTCCGTAGTGAGACGTAGAGAGACAGAGGGATGGTCCGTAGTGAGACGTAGAGAGACAGAGGGATGGTACGTAGTGAGACGTAGAGAGAAAGAGGGATGGTACGTAGAGAGACGTAGAGAGACAGAGGGATGGTACGTAGAGAGACAGAGGGATGGTACGTAGAGAGACAGAGGGATGGTACGTAGTGAGACGTAGAGAGACAGAGGGATGGTACGTAGAGAGACAGAGGGATGGTACGTAGAGAGACGTAGAGAGACAGAGGGATGGTACGTAGAGAGACAGAGGGATGGTCCGTAGTGAGACGTAGAGAGACAGAGGGATGGTCCGTAGTGAGACGTAGAGAGACAGAGGGATGGTCCGTAGTGAGACGTATAGAGACAGAGGGATGGTACGTAGTGAGACGTAGAGAGACAGAGGGATGGTACGTAGAGAGACGTAGAGAGACAGAGGGATGGTACGTAGAGAGACGTAGAGAGACAGAGGGATGGTACGTAGAGAGACGTAGAGAGACAGAGGGATGGTACGTAGAGAGACAGAGGGATGGTACGTAGAGAGACAGAGGGATGGTACGTAGAGAGACAGAGGGATGGTACGTAGTGAGACGTAGAGAGACAGAGGGATGGTACGTAGAGAGACAGAGGGATGGTCCGTAGTGAGACGTAGAGAGACAGAGGGATGGTACGTAGAGAGACAGAGGGATGGTACGTAGTGAGACGTAGAGAGACAGAGGGATGGTACGTAGAGAGACGTAGAGAGACAGAGGGATGGTCCGTAGTGAGACGTAGAGAGACAGAGGGATGGTACGTAGAGAGACAGAGGGATGGTACGTAGTGAGACGTAGAGAGACAGAGGGATGGTCCGTAGTGAGACGTAGAGAGACAGAGGGATGGTACGCAGAGAGACGTAGAGAGACAGAGGGATGGTACGTAGTGAGACGTAGAGAGACAGAGGGATGGTACGTAGAGAGACAGAGGGATGGTACGTAGAGAGACGTAGAGAGACAGAGGGATGGTCCGTAGTGAGACGTAGAGAGACAGAGGGATGGTACGTAGAGAGACAGAGGGATGGTACGTAGAGAGACGTAGAGAGACAGAGGGATGGTCCGTAGTGAGACGTAGAGAGACAGAGGGATGGTCCGTAGTGAGACGTAGAGAGACAGAGGGATGGTCCGTAGTGAGACGTAGAGAGACAGAGGGATGGTACGTAGTGAGACGTAGAGAGACAGAGGGATGGTCCGTAGTGAGACGTAGAGAGACAGAGGGATGGTACGTAGAGAGACGTAGAGAGACAGAGGGATGGTACGTAGTCAGACGTAGAGAGACAGAGGGATGGTACGTAGTGAGACGTAGAGAGACAGAGGGATGGTACGTAGTGAGACGTAGAGAGACAGAGGGATGGTACGTAGTGAGACGTAGAGAGACAGAGGGATGGTCCGTAGTGAGACGTAGAGAGACAGAGGGATGGTACGTAGTGAGACGTAGAGAGACAGAGGGATGGTCCGTAGTGAGACGTAGAGAGACAGAGGGATGGTACGTAGAGAGACGTAGAGAGACAGAGGGATGGTACGTAGTGAGACGTAGAGAGACAGAGGGATGGTCCGTAGTGAGACGTAGAGAGACAGAGGGATGGTCCGTAGTGAGACGTAGAGAGACAGAGGGATGGTCCGTAGTGAGACGTAGAGAGACAGAGGGATGGTACGTAGAGAGACAGAGGGATGGTACGTAGAGAGACAGAGGGATGGTACGTAGAGAGACAGAGGGATGGTACGTAGTGAGACAGAGGGATGGTACGTAGTGAGACGTAGAGAGACAGAGGGATGGTCCGTAGTGAGACGTAGAGAGACAGAGGGATGGTACGTAGAGAGACGTAGAGAGACAGAGGGATGGTACGTAGAGAGACGTAGAGAGACAGAGGGATGGTCCGTAGTGAGACGTAGAGAGACAGAGGGATGGTCCGTAGTGAGACGTAGAGAGACAGAGGGATGGTACGTAGAGAGACGTAGAGAGACAGAGGGATGGTACGTAGTGAGACGTAGAGAGACAGAGGGATGGTACGTAGTGAGACGTAGAGAGACAGAGGGATGGTCCGTAGTGAGACGTAGAGAGACAGAGGGATGGTACGTAGTGAGACGTAGAGAGACAGAGGGATGGTACGTAGTGAGACGTAGAGAGACAGAGGGATGGTACGTAGAGAGACGTAGAGAGACAGAGGGATGGTACGTAGTGAGACGTAGAGAGACAGAGGGATGGTACGTAGAGAGACAGAGGGATGGTACGTAGTGAGACGTAGAGAGACAGAGGGATGGTACGTAGAGAGACGTAGAGAGACAGAGGGATGGTACGCAGAGAGACGTAGAGAGACAGAGGGATGGTACGTAGAGAGACAGAGGGATGGTACGTAGAGAGACGTAGAGAGACAGAGGGATGGTACGTAGAGAGACGTAGAGAGACAGAGGGATGGTACGTAGTGAGACGTAGAGAGACAGAGGGATGGTATGCAGAGAGACGTAGAGAGACAGAGGGATGGTACGTAGTGAGACGTAGAGAGACAGAGGGATGGTACGTAGTGAGACGTAGAGAGACAGAGGGATGGTACGTAGTGAGACGTAGAGAGACAGAGGGATGGTACGTAGTGAGACGTAGAGAGACAGAGGGATGGTACGTAGTGAGACGTAGAGAGACAGAGGGATGGTCCGTAGTGAGACGTAGAGAGACAGAGGGATGGTACGTAGTGAGACGTAGAGAGACAGAGGGATGGTACGCAGAGAGACGTAGAGACAGAGGGATGGTCCGTAGTGAGACGTAGAGAGACAGAGGGATGGTACGTAGAGAGACGTAGAGAGACAGAGGGATGGTACGTAGTGAGACGTAGAGAGACAGAGGGATGGTACGTAGTGAGACGTAGAGAGACAGAGGGATGGTCCGTAGTGAGACGTAGAGAGACAGAGGGATGGTACGTAGAGAGACGTAGAGAGACAGAGGGATGGTACGTAGTGAGACGTAGAGAGACAGAGGGATGGTACGTAGTGAGACGTAGAGAGACAGAGGGATGGTACGCAGAGAGACGTAGAGACAGAGGGATGGTCCGTAGTGAGACGTAGAGAGACAGAGGGATGGTACGTAGAGAGACGTAGAGAGACAGAGGGATGGTACGTAGTGAGACGTAGAGAGACAGAGGGATGGTACGTAGAGAGACGTAGAGAGACAGAGGGATGGTACGTAGAGAGACGTAGAGAGACAGAGGGATGGTACGTAGAGAGACGTAGAGAGACAGAGGGATGGTACGTAGAGAGACGTAGAGAGACAGAGGGATGGTCCGTAGTGAGACGTAGAGAGACAGAGGGATGGTCCGTAGTGAGACGTAGAGAGACAGAGGGATGGTACGTAGTGAGACGTAGAGAGACAGAGGGATGGTACGTAGTGAGACGTAGAGAGACAGAGGGATGGTACGCAGAGAGACGTAGAGACAGAGGGATGGTCCGTAGTGAGACGTAGAGAGACAGAGGGATGGTACGTAGAGAGACGTAGAGAGACAGAGGGATGGTACGTAGTGAGACGTAGAGAGACAGAGGGATGGTACGTAGTGAGACGTAGAGAGACAGAGGGATGGTCCGTAGTGAGACGTAGAGAGACAGAGGGATGGTACGTAGAGAGACAGAGGGATGGTACGTAGAGAGACAGAGGGATGGTACGTAGTGAGACGTAGAGAGACAGAGGGATGGTCCGTAGTGAGACGTAGAGAGACAGAGGGATGGTCCGTAGTGAGACGTAGAGAGACAGAGGGATGGTACGTAGTGAGACGTAGAGAGACAGAGGGATGGTACGTAGAGAGACAGAGGGATGGTACGTAGTGAGACGTAGAGAGACAGAGGGATGGTACGTAGTGAGACGTAGAGAGACAGAGGGATGGTCCGTAGTGAGACGTAGAGAGACAGAGGGATGGTACGTAGAGAGACAGAGGGATGGTACGTAGTGAGACGTAGAGAGACAGAGGGATGGTACGTAGTGAGACGTAGAGAGACAGAGGGATGGTACGTAGTGAGACGTAGAGAGACAGAGGGATGGTACGTAGTGAGACGTAGAGAGACAGAGGGATGGTACGTAGTGAGACATAGAGAGACAGAGGGATGGTACGTAGTGAGACGTAGAGAGACAGAGGGATGGTACGTAGTGAGACGTAGAGAGACAGAGGGATGGTACGTAGTGAGACGTAGAGAGACAGAGGGATGGTACGTAGAGAGACAGAGGGATGGTACGTAGTGAGACGTAGAGAGACAGAGGGATGGTACGTAGAGAGACAGAGGGATGGTACGTAGTGAGACGTAGAGAGACAGAGGGATGGTACGTAGTGAGACGTAGAGAGACAGAGGGATGGTACGTAGAGAGACAGAGGGATGGTACGTAGTGAGACGTAGAGAGACAGAGGGATGGTACGTAGTGAGACGTAGAGAGACAGAGGGATGGTCCGTAGTGAGACGTAGAGAGACAGAGGGATGGTACGTAGTGAGACGTAGAGAGACAGAGGGATGGTACGTAGTGAGACGTAGAGAGACAGAGGGATGGTACGTAGTGAGACGTAGAGAGACAGAGGGATGGTACGTAGAGAGACGTAGAGAGACAGAGGGATGGTCCGTAGTGAGACGTAGAGAGACAGAGGGATGGTCCGTAGTGAGACGTAGAGAGACAGAGGGATGGTCCGTAGTGAGACGTAGAGAGACAGAGGGATGGTACGTAGTGAGACGTAGAGAGACAGAGGGATGGTCCGTAGTGAGACGTAGAGAGACAGAGGGATGGTACGTAGTGAGACGTAGAGAGACAGAGGGATGGTACGTAGTGAGACGTAGAGAGACAGAGGGATGGTACGTAGTGAGACGTAGAGAGACAGAGGGATGGTACGTAGTGAGACGTAGAGAGACAGAGGGATGGTCCGTAGTGAGACGTAGAGAGACAGAGGGATGGTACGTAGTGAGACGTAGAGAGACAGAGGGATGGTACGTAGTGAGACGTAGAGAGACAGAGGGATGGTACGTAGAGAGACGTAGAGAGACAGAGGGATGGTACGTAGAGAGACGTAGAGACAGAGGGATGGTACGCAGAGAGACGTAGAGACAGAGGGATGGTACGCAGAGAGACGTAGAGACAGAGGGATGGTCCGTAGTGAGACGTAGAGAGACAGAGGGATGGTCCGTAGTGAGACGTAGAGAGACAGAGGGATGGTCCGTAGTGAGACGTAGAGAGACAGAGGGATGGTACGTAGAGAGACAGAGGGATGGTCCGTAGTGAGACGTAGAGAGACAGAGGGATGGTACGTAGTGAGACGTAGAGAGACAGAGGGATGGTACGTAGAGAGACGTAGAGAGACAGAGGGATGGTACGTAGTGAGACGTAGAGAGACAGAGGGATGGTACGTAGTGAGACGTAGAGAGACAGAGGGATGGTCCGTAGTGAGACGTAGAGAGACAGAGGGATGGTACGTAGTGAGACGTAGAGAGACAGAGGGATGGTACGTAGTGAGACGTAGAGAGACAGAGGGATGGTACGTAGTGAGACGTAGAGAGACAGAGGGATGGTACGTAGTGAGACGTAGAGAGACAGAGGGATGGTACGTAGTGAGACGTAGAGAGACAGAGGGATGGTACGTAGTGAGACGTAGAGAGACAGAGGGATGGTACGTAGTGAGACGTAGAGAGACAGAGGGATGGTACGTAGTGAGACGTAGAGAGACAGAGGGATGGTACGTAGAGAGACAGAGGGATGGTACGTAGAGAGACAGAGGGATGGTACGTAGTGAGACGTAGAGAGACAGAGGGATGGTCCGTAGTGAGATGTAGAGAGACAGAGGGATGGTACGTAGTGAGACGTAGAGAGACAGAGGGATGGTACGTAGTGAGACGTAGAGAGACAGAGGGATGGTACGTAGTGAGACGTAGAGAGACAGAGGGATGGTCCGTAGTGAGACGTAGAGAGACAGAGGGATGGTACGTAGTGAGACGTAGAGAGACAGAGGGATGGTACGTAGTGAGACGTAGAGAGACAGAGGGATGGTCCGTAGTGAGACGTAGAGAGACAGAGGGATGGTACGTAGTGAGACGTAGAGAGACAGAGGGATGGTACGTAGAGAGACGTAGAGAGACAGAGGGATGGTACGTAGTGAGACGTAGAGAGACAGAGGGATGGTACGTAGTGAGACGTAGAGAGACAGAGGGATGGTCCGTAGTGAGACGTAGAGAGACAGAGGGATGGTACGTAGTGAGACGTAGAGAGACAGAGGGATGGTACGTAGTGAGACGTAGAGAGACAGAGGGATGGTACGTAGTGAGACGTAGAGAGACAGAGGGATGGTACGTAGTGAGACGTAGAGAGACAGAGGGATGGTACGTAGTGAGACGTAGAGAGACAGAGGGATGGTACGTAGTGAGACGTAGAGAGACAGAGGGATGGTCCGTAGTGAGACGTAGAGAGACAGAGGGATGGTACGTAGAGAGACAGAGGGATGGTACGTAGAGAGACAGAGGGATGGTACGTAGTGAGACGTAGAGAGACAGAGGGATGGTCCGTAGTGAGACGTAGAGAGACAGAGGGATGGTCCGTAGTGAGACGTAGAGAGACAGAGGGATGGTACGTAGTGAGACGTAGAGAGACAGAGGGATGGTACGTAGAGAGACAGAGGGATGGTACGTAGTGAGACGTAGAGAGACAGAGGGATGGTACGTAGTGAGACGTAGAGAGACAGAGGGATGGTCCGTAGTGAGACGTAGAGAGACAGAGGGATGGTACGTAGAGAGACAGAGGGATGGTACGTAGTGAGACGTAGAGAGACAGAGGGATGGTACGTAGTGAGACGTAGAGAGACAGAGGGATGGTACGTAGTGAGACGTAGAGAGACAGAGGGATGGTACGTAGTGAGACGTAGAGAGACAGAGGGATGGTACGTAGTGAGACATAGAGAGACAGAGGGATGGTACGTAGTGAGACGTAGAGAGACAGAGGGATGGTACGTAGAGAGACAGAGGGATGGTACGTAGTGAGACGTAGAGAGACAGAGGGATGGTACGTAGAGAGACAGAGGGATGGTACGTAGTGAGACGTAGAGAGACAGAGGGATGGTACGTAGTGAGACGTAGAGAGACAGAGGGATGGTCCGTAGTGAGACGTAGAGAGACAGAGGGATGGTACGTAGAGAGACAGAGGGATGGTACGTAGTGAGACGTAGAGAGACAGAGGGATGGTACGTAGTGAGACGTAGAGAGACAGAGGGATGGTCCGTAGTGAGACGTAGAGAGACAGAGGGATGGTACGTAGTGAGACGTAGAGAGACAGAGGGATGGTACGTAGTGAGACGTAGAGAGACAGAGGGATGGTACGTAGTGAGACGTAGAGAGACAGAGGGATGGTACGTAGAGAGACGTAGAGAGACAGAGGGATGGTCCGTAGTGAGACGTAGAGAGACAGAGGGATGGTCCGTAGTGAGACGTAGAGAGACAGAGGGATGGTCCGTAGTGAGACGTAGAGAGACAGAGGGATGGTACGTAGTGAGACGTAGAGAGACAGAGGGATGGTCCGTAGTGAGACGTAGAGAGACAGAGGGATGGTACGTAGTGAGACGTAGAGAGACAGAGGGATGGTACGTAGTGAGACGTAGAGAGACAGAGGGATGGTACGTAGTGAGACGTAGAGAGACAGAGGGATGGTACGTAGTGAGACGTAGAGAGACAGAGGGATGGTCCGTAGTGAGACGTAGAGAGACAGAGGGATGGTACGTAGTGAGACGTAGAGAGACAGAGGGATGGTACGTAGTGAGACGTAGAGAGACAGAGGGATGGTACGTAGAGAGACGTAGAGAGACAGAGGGATGGTACGTAGAGAGACGTAGAGACAGAGGGATGGTACGCAGAGAGACGTAGAGACAGAGGGATGGTACGCAGAGAGACGTAGAGACAGAGGGATGGTCCGTAGTGAGACGTAGAGAGACAGAGGGATGGTCCGTAGTGAGACGTAGAGAGACAGAGGGATGGTCCGTAGTGAGACGTAGAGAGACAGAGGGATGGTACGTAGAGAGACAGAGGGATGGTCCGTAGTGAGACGTAGAGAGACAGAGGGATGGTACGTAGTGAGACGTAGAGAGACAGAGGGATGGTACGTAGAGAGACGTAGAGAGACAGAGGGATGGTACGTAGTGAGACGTAGAGAGACAGAGGGATGGTACGTAGTGAGACGTAGAGAGACAGAGGGATGGTCCGTAGTGAGACGTAGAGAGACAGAGGGATGGTACGTAGTGAGACGTAGAGAGACAGAGGGATGGTACGTAGTGAGACGTAGAGAGACAGAGGGATGGTACGTAGTGAGACGTAGAGAGACAGAGGGATGGTACGTAGTGAGACGTAGAGAGACAGAGGGATGGTACGTAGTGAGACGTAGAGAGACAGAGGGATGGTACGTAGTGAGACGTAGAGAGACAGAGGGATGGTACGTAGTGAGACGTAGAGAGACAGAGGGATGGTACGTAGTGAGACGTAGAGAGACAGAGGGATGGTACGTAGAGAGACAGAGGGATGGTACGTAGAGAGACAGAGGGATGGTACGTAGTGAGACGTAGAGAGACAGAGGGATGGTCCGTAGTGAGATGTAGAGAGACAGAGGGATGGTACGTAGTGAGACGTAGAGAGACAGAGGGATGGTACGTAGTGAGACGTAGAGAGACAGAGGGATGGTACGTAGTGAGACGTAGAGAGACAGAGGGATGGTCCGTAGTGAGACGTAGAGAGACAGAGGGATGGTACGTAGTGAGACGTAGAGAGACAGAGGGATGGTACGTAGTGAGACGTAGAGAGACAGAGGGATGGTCCGTAGTGAGACGTAGAGAGACAGAGGGATGGTACGTAGTGAGACGTAGAGAGACAGAGGGATGGTACGTAGAGAGACGTAGAGAGACAGAGGGATGGTACGTAGTGAGACGTAGAGAGACAGAGGGATGGTACGTAGTGAGACGTAGAGAGACAGAGGGATGGTCCGTAGTGAGACGTAGAGAGACAGAGGGATGGTACGTAGAGAGACGTAGAGAGACAGAGGGATGGTCCGTAGTGAGACGTAGAGAGACAGAGGGATGGTCCGTAGTGAGACGTAGAGAGACAGAGGGATGGTCCGTAGTGAGACGTAGAGAGACAGAGGGATGGTACGTAGTGAGACGTAGAGAGACAGAGGGATGGTCCGTAGTGAGACGTAGAGAGACAGAGGGATGGTACGTAGTGAGACGTAGAGAGACAGAGGGATGGTACGTAGTGAGACGTAGAGAGACAGAGGGATGGTACGTAGTGAGACGTAGAGAGACAGAGGGATGGTACGTAGTGAGACGTAGAGAGACAGAGGGATGGTCCGTAGTGAGACGTAGAGAGACAGAGGGATGGTACGTAGTGAGACGTAGAGAGACAGAGGGATGGTACGTAGTGAGACGTAGAGAGACAGAGGGATGGTACGTAGAGAGACGTAGAGAGACAGAGGGATGGTACGTAGAGAGACGTAGAGACAGAGGGATGGTACGCAGAGAGACGTAGAGACAGAGGGATGGTACGCAGAGAGACGTAGAGACAGAGGGATGGTCCGTAGTGAGACGTAGAGAGACAGAGGGATGGTCCGTAGTGAGACGTAGAGAGACAGAGGGATGGTCCGTAGTGAGACGTAGAGAGACAGAGGGATGGTACGTAGAGAGACAGAGGGATGGTCCGTAGTGAGACGTAGAGAGACAGAGGGATGGTACGTAGTGAGACGTAGAGAGACAGAGGGATGGTACGTAGAGAGACGTAGAGAGACAGAGGGATGGTACGTAGTGAGACGTAGAGAGACAGAGGGATGGTACGTAGTGAGACGTAGAGAGACAGAGGGATGGTCCGTAGTGAGACGTAGAGAGACAGAGGGATGGTACGTAGTGAGACGTAGAGAGACAGAGGGATGGTACGTAGTGAGACGTAGAGAGACAGAGGGATGGTACGTAGTGAGACGTAGAGAGACAGAGGGATGGTACGTAGTGAGACGTAGAGAGACAGAGGGATGGTACGTAGTGAGACGTAGAGAGACAGAGGGATGGTACGTAGTGAGACGTAGAGAGACAGAGGGATGGTACGTAGTGAGACGTAGAGAGACAGAGGGATGGTACGTAGTGAGACGTAGAGAGACAGAGGGATGGTACGTAGAGAGACAGAGGGATGGTACGTAGAGAGACAGAGGGATGGTACGTAGTGAGACGTAGAGAGACAGAGGGATGGTCCGTAGTGAGATGTAGAGAGACAGAGGGATGGTACGTAGTGAGACGTAGAGAGACAGAGGGATGGTACGTAGTGAGACGTAGAGAGACAGAGGGATGGTACGTAGTGAGACGTAGAGAGACAGAGGGATGGTCCGTAGTGAGACGTAGAGAGACAGAGGGATGGTACGTAGTGAGACGTAGAGAGACAGAGGGATGGTACGTAGTGAGACGTAGAGAGACAGAGGGATGGTCCGTAGTGAGACGTAGAGAGACAGAGGGATGGTACGTAGTGAGACGTAGAGAGACAGAGGGATGGTACGTAGAGAGACGTAGAGAGACAGAGGGATGGTACGTAGTGAGACGTAGAGAGACAGAGGGATGGTACGTAGTGAGACGTAGAGAGACAGAGGGATGGTCCGTAGTGAGACGTAGAGAGACAGAGGGATGGTACGTAGTGAGACGTAGAGAGACAGAGGGATGGTACGTAGTGAGACGTAGAGAGACAGAGGGATGGTACGTAGTGAGACGTAGAGAGACAGAGGGATGGTACGTAGTGAGACGTAGAGAGACAGAGGGATGGTACGTAGTGAGACGTAGAGAGACAGAGGGATGGTACGTAGTGAGACGTAGAGAGACAGAGGGATGGTACGTAGTGAGACGTAGAGAGACAGAGGGATGGTACGTAGTGAGACGTAGAGAGACAGAGGGATGGTACGTAGAGAGACAGAGGGATGGTACGTAGAGAGACAGAGGGATGGTACGTAGTGAGACGTAGAGAGACAGAGGGATGGTCCGTAGTGAGACGTAGAGAGACAGAGGGATGGTACGTAGTGAGACGTAGAGAGACAGAGGGATGGTACGTAGTGAGACGTAGAGAGACAGAGGGATGGTACGTAGTGAGACGTAGAGAGACAGAGGGATGGTACGTAGTGAGACGTAGAGAGACAGAGGGATGGTCCGTAGTGAGACGTAGAGAGACAGAGGGATGGTACGTAGTGAGACGTAGAGAGACAGAGGGATGGTACGTAGTGGGACGTAGAGAGACAGAGGGATGGTACGTAGTGAGACGTAGAGAGACAGAGGGATGGTACGTAGTGAGACGTAGAGAGACAGAGGGATGGTACGTAGTGAGACGTAGAGAGACAGAGGGATGGTCCGTAGTGAGACGTAGAGAGACAGAGGGATGGTCCGTAGTGAGACGTAGAGAGACAGAGGGATGGTCCGTAGTGAGACGTAGAGAGACAGAGGGATGGTACGTAGTGAGACGTAGAGAGACAGAGGGATGGTACGTAGTGGGACGTAGAGAGACAGAGGGATGGTACATAGAGAGACAGAGGGATGGTCCGTAGTGAGACGTAGAGAGACAGAGGGATGGTACATAGTGAGACGTAGAGAGACAGAGGGATGGTACGTAGTGAGACGTAGAGAGACAGAGGGATGGTACGTAGTGAGACGTAGAGAGACAGAGGGATGGTACGTAGTGAGACGTAGAGAGACAGAGGGATGGTACGTAGTGAGACGTAGAGAGACAGAGGGATGGTCCGTAGTGAGACGTAGAGAGACAGAGGGATGGTACGTAGTGAGACGTAGAGAGACAGAGGGATGGTACGTAGTGGGACGTAGAGAGACAGAGGGATGGTACGTAGTGAGACGTAGAGAGACAGAGGGATGGTACGTAGTGAGACGTAGAGAGACAGAGGGATGGTACGTAGTGAGACGTAGAGAGACAGAGGGATGGTACGTAGTGAGACGTAGAGAGACAGAGGGATGGTCCGTAGTGAGACGTAGAGAGACAGAGGGATGGTCCGTAGTGAGACGTAGAGAGACAGAGGGATGGTCCGTAGTGAGACGTAGAGAGACAGAGGGATGGTCCGTAGAGAGACGTAGAGAGACAGAGGGATGGTCCGTAGAGAGACGTAGAGAGACAGAGGGATGGTCCGTAGTGAGACGTAGAGAGACAGAGGGATGGTCCGTAGTGAGACGTAGAGAGACAGAGGGATGGTCCGTAGTGAGACGTAGAGAGACAGAGGGATGGTACGTAGTGAGACAGAGGGGCGCTCGGATGCTTTATCCGGTGAGATACATTCATCCTCTTTTACGAATGGAAGGAAAATTATGAAACACAGAGAGGCGAAAAATTGGGGGGGAAAAAATGTAATCGGTTTATTTTTTTTGGGGGGGGGGGGGAGGAAGCCTAACTTCCCCTGTATTCATCTGGAAACAGATCTTATAAACTACATTTCAAGTTATTCGGCAACTTTGGAAAGTCTTAGAATTCCAAACATTTATGGGCTGCATGATGCGACTATACAGGCCGATTGATGATTTGAGAAAGTCCTCCAAAAACAAAACTCTGTTCCTTGCCTCAGGCTGCACACGCTGCTCTCTCATCACGCTGCTCTCTCATCACGCTGCTCTCTCATCACGCTGCTCTCTCATCACGCTGCTCTCTCATCACGCTGCTCTCTCTTCACGATGCTCTCTCATCACGCTGCTCTCTCATCACGCTGCACTCTCATCACGCTGCTCTCTCATCACGATGCTCTCTCCTGCTCTCTCATCACGCTGCTCTGTCATCACGCTGCTCTCTCATCACGCTGCTCTCTCATCACGATGCTCTCTCATCACGATGCTCTCTCATCACGCTGCTCTCTCATCACGCTGCTCTGTCATCACGCTGCTCTCTCCTGCTCTCTCATCACGCTGCTCTGTCATCACGCTGCTCTCTCATCACGCTGCTCTCTCATCACGCTGCTCTCTCATCAAGTGATCTTATTTTCACCCATCAGACTATTTTCAATTTAATCAGGTCTTTACTAATTTGTCAAATTAGTTTAGATTTAGAATGACCCATTTATAAAATGGGCAGGAACATCTCATCCAAATAAATCTAATTAAATTGTATTTGTCACATACAGCAGGTGTAGTAGACCTTACAGTGAAATGCTGAATACAACAGGTGTAGTAGACCTTACAGTGAAATGCTGAATACAACAGGTGTAGGTAGACCTTACAGTGAAATGCTGAATACAACAGGTGTAGTAGACCTTACAGTGAAATGCTGAATACAACAGGTGTAGTAGACCTTACAGTGAAATGCTGAATACAACAGGTGTAGTAGATCTCACAGTGAAATGCTGAATACAACAGGTGTAGGTAGTAGACCTTACAGTGAAATGCTGAATACAACAGGTGTAGGTAGACCTTACAGTGAAATGCTGAATACAACAGGTGTAGTAGACCTTACAGTGAAATGCTGAATACAACAGGTGTAGTAGACCTTACAGTGAAATGCTGAATACAACAGGTATAGTAGACCTTACAGTGAAATGCTGAATACAACAGGTGTAGTAGACCTTACAGTGAAATGCTGAATACAACAGGTGTAGTAGACCTTACAGTGAAATGCTGAATACAACAGGTGTAGTAGACCTTACAGTGAAATGCTGAATACAACAGGTGTAGTAGACCTCACAGTGAAATGCTGAATACAACAGGTGCAGTAGGCCTTACAGTGAAATGCTGAATACAACAGGTGTAGTAGACCTTACAGTGAAATGCTGAATACAACAGGTGTAGTAGACCTTACAGTGAAATGCTGAATACAACAGGTGTATGTAGACCTTACAGTGAAATGCTGAATACAACAGGTGTAGTAGACCTCACAGTGAAATGCTGAATACAACAGGTGTAGGTAGACCTTACAGTGAAATGCTGAATACAACAGGTGTAGTAGACCTTACAGTGAAATGCTGAATACAACAGGTATAGTAGACCTTACAGTGAAATGCTGAATACAACAGGTGTAGTAGACCTTACAGTGAAATGCTGAATACAACAGGTGTAGGTAGACCTTACAGTGAAATGCTGAATACAACAGGTGTAGTAGACCTCACAGTGAAATGCTGAATACAACAGGTGTAGGTAGACCTTACAGTGAAATGCTGAATACAACAGGTGTAGTAGATCTCACAGTGAAATGCTGAATACAACAGGTGTAGTAGACCTTACAGTGAAATGCTGAATACTACAGGTGTAGTAGACCTTACAGTGAAATGCTGAATACAACAGGTGTAGTAGACCTTACAGTGAAATGCTGAATACAACAGGTGTAGTAGACCTTACAGTGAAATGCTGAATACAACAGGTGTAGTAGACCTCACAGTGAAATACTGAATACAACAGGTGTAGTAGACCTCACAGTGAAATGCTGAATACTACAGGTGTAGTAGACCTTACAGTGAAATGCTGAATACAACAGGTGTAGTAGATCTCAAAGTGAAATGCTGAATACTACAGGTGTAGTAGACCTTACAGTGAAATGCTGAATACAACAGGTGTAGTAGACCTCACAGTGAAATGCTGAATACAACAGGTGTAGGTAGACCTTACAGTGAAATGCTGAATACAACAGGTGTAGTAGACCTTACAGTGAAATGCTGAATACAACAGGTGTAGTAGACCTTACAGTGAAATGCTGAATACAACAGGTGTAGTAGACCTCACAGTGAAATGCTGAATACAACAGGTGTAGGTAGACCTTACAGTGAAATGCTGAATACAACAGGTGTAGTAGACCTTACAGTGAAATGCTGAATAAAACAGGTGTAGTAGACCTCACAGTGAAATACTGAATACAACAGGTGTAGTAGACCTTACAGTGAAATACTGAATACAACAGGTGTAGTAGACCTTACAGTGAAATGCTGAATACAACAGGTGTAGTAGACCTCACAGTGAAATGCTGAATACAACAGGTGTAGTAGACCTTACAGTGAAATGCTGAATACAACAGGTGTAGTAGACCTCACAGTGAAATACTGAATACAACAGGTGTAGTAGACCTTACAGTGAAATGCTGAATACAACAGGTGTAGTAGACCTCACAGTGAAATGCTGAATACAACAGGTGTAGGTAGACCTTACAGTGAAATGCTGAATACTACAGGTGTAGTAGACCTTACAGTGAAATGCTGAATACAACAGGTGTAGTAGACCTTACAGTGAAATGCTGAATACAACAGGTGTAGTAGACCTTACAGTGAAATGCTGAATACAACAGGTGTAGTAGACCTCACAGTGAAATGCTGAATACAACAGGTGTAGTAGACCTTACAGTGAAATGCTGAATACAACAGGTGTAGTAGACCTCACAGTGAAATACTGAATACAACAGGTGTAGTAGACCTCACAGTGAAATGCTGAATACAACAGGTGTAGTAGACCTTACAGTGAAATGCTGAATACAACAGGTGTAGTAGACCTCACAGTGAAATACTGAATACAACAGGTGTAGTAGACCTCACAGTGAAATACTGAATACAACAGGTGTAGGTAGACCTTACAGTGAAATGCTGAATACTACAGGTGTAGTAGACCTTACAGTGAAATGCTGAATACAACAGGTGTAGTAGACCTTACAGTGAAATGCTGAATACAACAGGTGTAGTAGACCTTACAGTGAAATGCTGAATACAACAGGTGTAGTAGACCTTACAGTGAAATGCTGAATACAACAGGTGTAGTAGACCTTACAGTGAAATGCTGAATGCAACAGGTGTAGTAGACCTTACAGTGAAATGCTGAATGCAACAGGTGTAGTAGACCTCACAGTGAAATGCTGAATACAACAGGTGTAGTAGACCTTACAGTGAAATGCTGAATACAACAGGTGTAGTAGACCTCACAGTGAAATACTGAATACAACAGGTGTAGTAGACCTCACAGTGAAATGCTGAATACAACAGGTGTAGTAGACCTTACAGTGAAATGCTGAATACAACAGGTGTAGTAGACCTCACAGTGAAATACTGAATACAACAGGTGTAGTAGACCTCACAGTGAAATACTGAATACAACAGGTGTAGGTAGACCTTACAGTGAAATGCTGAATACTACAGGTGTAGTAGACCTTACAGTGAAATGCTGAATACAACAGGTGTAGTAGACCTTACAGTGAAATGCTGAATACAACAGGTGTAGTAGACCTTACAGTGAAATGCTGAATACAACAGGTGTAGTAGACCTTACAGTGAAATGCTGAATACAACAGGTGTAGTAGACCTTACAGTGAAATGCTGAATGCAACAGGTGTAGTAGACCTTACAGTGAAATGCTGAATGCAACAGGTGTAGTAGACCTTACAGTGAAATGCTGAATACAACAGGTGTAGTAGACCTTACAGTGAAATGCTGAATACAACAGGTGTAGGTAGACCTTACAGTGAAATGCTGAATACAACAGGTGTAGTAGACCTTACAGTGAAATGCTGAATACAACAGGTGTAGTAGACCTTACAGTGAAATGCTGAATACAACAGGTGTAGTAGACCTCACAGTGAAATACTGAATACAACAGGTGTAGTAGACCTTACAGTGAAATGCTGAATACAACAGGTGTAGTAGACCTCACAGTGAAATGCTGACTACAACAGGTGTAGTAGACCTTACAGTGAAATGCTGAATACAACAGGTGTAGTAGACCTCACAGTGAAATACTGAATACAACAGGTGTAGTAGACCTCACAGTGAAATACTGAATACAACAGGTGTAGTAGACCTTACAGTGAAATGCTGAATACAACAGGTGTAGTAGACCTTACAGTGAAATACTGAATACAACAGGTGTAGTAGACCTCACAGTGAAATACTGAATACAACAGGTGTAGTAGACCTTACAGTGAAATGCTGAATACAACAGGTGTAGTAGACCTTACAGTGAAATGCTGAATACAACAGGTGTAGTAGACCTCACAGTGAAATACTGAATACAACAGGTGTAGTAGACCTCACAGTGAAATACTGAATACAACAGGTGTAGTAGACCTCACAGTGAAATGCTGAATACAACAGGTGTAGTAGACCTCACAGTGAAATGCTGAATACAACAGGTGTAGTAGACCTTACAGTGAAATGCTGAATACAACAGGTGTAGTAGACCTCACAGTGAAATGCTGAATACAACAGGTGTAGTAGACCTCACAGTGAAATGCTGAATACAACAGGTGTAGTAGACCTTACAGTGAAATGCTGAATACAACAGGTGTAGTAGACCTCACAGTGAAATACTGAATACAACAGGTGTAGTAGACCTCACAGTGAAATACTGAATACAACAGGTGTAGTAGACCTTACAGTGAAATGCTGAATACAACAGGTGTAGTAGACCTTACAGTGAAATGCTGAATACAACAGGTGTAGTAGACCTCACAGTGAAATGCTGAATACAACAGGTGTAGTAGACCTTACAGTGAAATGCTGAATACAACAGGTGTAGTAGACCTCACAGTGAAATACTGAATACAACAGGTGTAGTAGACCTCACAGTGAAATACTGAATACAACAGGTGTAGGTAGACCTTACAGTGAAATGCTGAATACTACAGGTGTAGTAGACCTTACAGTGAAATGCTGAATACAACAGGTGTAGTAGACCTTACAGTGAAATGCTGAATACAACAGGTGTAGTAGACCTTACAGTGAAATGCTGAATACAACAGGTGTAGTAGACCTTACAGTGAAATGCTGAATACAACAGGTGTAGTAGACCTTACAGTGAAATGCTGAATACAACAGGTGTAGTAGACCTTACAGTGAAATGCTGAATACAACAGGTGTAGTAGACCTTACAGTGAAATGCTGAATACAACAGGTGTAGTAGACCTCACAGTGAAATACTGAATACAACAGGTGTAGTAGACCTTACAGTGAAATGCTGAATGCAACAGGTGTAGTAGACCTTACAGTGAAATGCTGAATACAACAGGTGTAGTAGACCTTACAGTGAAATGCTGAATACAACAGGTGTAGTAGACCTTACAGTGAAATGCTGAATACAACAGGTGTAGTAGACCTTACAGTGAAATGCTGAATACAACAGGTGTAGTAGACCTTACAGTGAAATGCTGAATACAACAGGTGTAGTAGACCTCACAGTGAAATACTGAATACAACAGGTGTAGTAGACCTTACAGTGAAATGCTGAATGCAACAGGTGTAGTAGACCTTACAGTGAAATGCTGAATACAACAGGTGTAGTAGACCTTACAGTGAAATGCTGAATACAACAGGTGTAGTAGACCTTACAGTGAAATGCTGAATACAACAGGTGTAGTAGACCTTACAGTGAAATGCTGAATACAACAGGTGTAGTAGACCTTACAGTGAAATGCTGAATACAACAGGTGTAGTAGACCTCACAGTGAAATGCTGACTACAACAGGTGTAGTAGACCTTACAGTGAAATGCTGAATACAACAGGTGTAGTAGACCTCACAGTGAAATACTGAATACAACAGGTGTAGTAGACCTCACAGTGAAATACTGAATACAACAGGTGTAGTAGACCTTACAGTGAAATGCTGAATACAACAGGTGTAGTAGACCTTACAGTGAAATACTGAATACAACAGGTGTAGTAGACCTCACAGTGAAATACTGAATACAACAGGTGTAGTAGACCTTACAGTGAAATGCTGAATACAACAGGTGTAGTAGACCTTACAGTGAAATGCTGAATACAACAGGTGTAGTAGACCTCACAGTGAAATACTGAATACAACAGGTGTAGTAGACCTCACAGTGAAATACTGAATACAACAGGTGTAGTAGACCTTACAGTGAAATGCTGAATACAACAGGTGTAGTAGACCTCACAGTGAAATGCTGAATACAACAGGTGTAGTAGACCTTACAGTGAAATGCTGAATACAACAGGTGTAGTAGACCTCACAGTGAAATGCTGAATACAACAGGTGTAGGAGACCTCACAGTGAAATGCTGAATACAACAGGTGTAGTAGACCTTACAGTGAAATGCTGAATACAACAGGTGTAGTAGACCTCACAGTGAAATACTGAATACAACAGGTGTAGTAGACCTCACAGTGAAATACTGAATACAACAGGTGTAGTAGACCTCACAGTGAAATGCTGAATACAACAGGTGTAGGTAGACCTTACAGTGAAATACTGAATACAACAGGTGTAGTAGACCTCACAGTGAAATACTGAATACAACAGGTGTAGTAGACCTTACAGTGAAATGCTGAATACAACAGGTGTAGTAGACCTTACAGTGAAATGCTGAATACAACAGGTGTAGTAGACCTCACAGTGAAATGCTGAATACAACAGGTGTAGTAGACCTTACAGTGAAATGCTGAATACAACAGGTGTAGTAGACCTCACAGTGAAATACTGAATACAACAGGTGTAGTAGACCTCACAGTGAAATACTGAATACAACAGGTGTAGGTAGACCTTACAGTGAAATGCTGAATACTACAGGTGTAGTAGACCTTACAGTGAAATGCTGAATACAACAGGTGTAGTAGACCTTACAGTGAAATGCTGAATACAACAGGTGTAGTAGACCTTACAGTGAAATGCTGAATACAACAGGTGTAGTAGACCTTACAGTGAAATGCTGAATACAACAGGTGTAGTAGACCTTACAGTGAAATGCTGAATACAACAGGTGTAGTAGACCTTACAGTGAAATGCTGAATACAACAGGTGTAGTAGACCTTACAGTGAAATGCTGAATACAACAGGTGTAGTAGACCTCACAGTGAAATACTGAATACAACAGGTGTAGTAGACCTTACAGTGAAATGCTGAATGCAACAGGTGTAGTAGACCTTACAGTGAAATGCTGAATACAACAGGTGTAGTAGACCTTACAGTGAAATGCTGAATACAACAGGTGTAGTAGACCTTACAGTGAAATGCTGAATACAACAGGTGTAGTAGACCTTACAGTGAAATGCTGAATACAACAGGTGTAGTAGACCTTACAGTGAAATGCTGAATACAACAGGTGTAGTAGACCTCACAGTGAAATGCTGAATACAACAGGTGTAGTAGACCTCACAGTGAAATACTGAATACAACAGGTGTAGTAGACCTTACAGTGAAATGCTGAATACAACAGGTGTAGTAGACCTCACAGTGAAATGCTGAATACAACAGGTGTAGTAGACCTTACAGTGAAATGCTGAATACAACAGGTGTAGTAGACCTCACAGTGAAATGCTGAATACAACAGGTGTAGTAGACCTTACAGTGAAATGCTGAATACAACAGGTGTAGTAGACCTCACAGTGAAATGCTGAATACAACAGGTGTAGTAGACCTTACAGTGAAATGCTGAATACAACAGGTGTAGGTAGACCTTACAGTGAAATGCTGAATACAACAGG
The DNA here is from genome assembly GCF_057628025.1 of Oncorhynchus mykiss. Lineage (NCBI taxonomy): Eukaryota > Metazoa > Chordata > Actinopteri > Salmoniformes > Salmonidae > Oncorhynchus > Oncorhynchus mykiss. Next base: position 6,033,972 of record NC_143037.1, on the reverse strand, counting down.
TGTAGTAGACCTTACAGTGAAATGCTGAATACAACAGGTGTAGTAGACCTTACAGTGAAATGCTGAATACAACAGGTGTAGTAGACCTTACAGTGAAATGCTGAATACAACAGGTGTAGTAGACCTTACAGTGAAATGCTGAATACAACAGGTGTAGTAGACCTCACAGTGAAATACTGAATACAACAGGTGTAGTAGACCTCACAGTGAAATGCTGAATACAACAGGTGTAGTAGACCTTACAGTGAAATGCTGAATACAACAGGTGTAGTAGACCTCACAGTGAAATGCTGAATACAACAGGTGTAGTAGACCTTACAGTGAAATGCTGAATACAACAGGTGTAGTAGACCTCACAGTGAAATGCTGAATACAACAGGTGTAGTAGACCTTACAGTGAAATGCTGAATACAACAGGTGTAGTAGACCTTACAGTGAAATGCTGAATACAACAGGTGTAGTAGACCTTACAGTGAAATGCTGAATACAACAGGTGTAGTAGACCTTACAGTGAAATGCTGAATACAACAGGTGTAGTAGACCTCACAGTGAAATGCTGAATACAACAGGTGTAGGTAGACCTTACAGTGAAATGCTGAATACAACAGGTGTAGTAGACCTCACAGTGAAATGCTGAATACAACAGGTGTAGTAGACCTCACAGTGAAATGCTGAATACAACAGGTGTAGTAGACCTTACAGTGAAATGCTGAATACAACAGGTGTAGTAGACCTGACAGTGAAATGCTGAATACAACAGGTGTAGTAGACCTTACAGTGAAATGCTGAATACAACAGGTGTAGTAGACCTCACAGTGAAATGCTGAATACAACAGGTGTAGTAGACCTTACAGTGAAATGCTGAATACAACAGGTGTAGTAGACCTTACAGTGAAATACTGAATACAACAGGTGTAGTAGACCTCACAGTGAAATGCTGAATACAACAGGTGTAGTAGACCTCACAGTGAAATACTGAATACAACAGGTGTAGTAGACCTCACAGTGAAATGCTGAATACAACAGGTGTAGTAGACCTTACAGTGAAATGCTGAATACAACAGGTGTAGTAGACCTCACAGTGAAATGCTGAATACAACAGGTGTAGTAGACCTTACAGTGAAATACTGAATACAACAGGTGTAGTAGACCTTACAGTGAAATGCTGAATACAACAGGTGTAGTAGACCTTACAGTGAAATGCTGAATACAACAGGTGTAGTAGACCTTACAGTGAAATGCTGAATACAACAGGTGTAGTAGACCTCACAGTGAAATGCTGAATACAACAGGTGTAGTAGACCTTACAGTGAAATGCTGAATACAACAGGTGTGGTAGACCTTACTGTGAAATGCTGAATACAACAGGTGTAGTAGACCTTACAGTGAAATGCTGAATACAACAGGTGTAGTAGACCTTACAGTGAAATGCTGAATACAACAGGTGTAGTAGACCTTACAGTGAAATGCTGAATAGAACAGGTGTAGTAGACCTTACAGTGAAATGCTGAATACAACAGGTGTAGTAGACCTCACAGTGAAATGCTGAATACAACAGGTGTAGTAGACCTTACAGTGAAATGTTGAATACAACAGGTGTAGTAGACCTTACTGTGAAATACTTACAAGCCCTTAATTATCCAACAGTTTTAAGAAAAAAAAGTGTTACGTAAAATATTGAAAATAAAAGTAACAAATAATTAAATAGCAGCAGTAAAATAACAATAGGGTATTATGGTACAGAGTCAATGTGGAGGCTATATACAGGGGGTACCGGTACAGAGTCAATGTGGAGGCTATATACAGGGGTACCGGTACAGAGTCAATGTGGAGGCTATATACAGGGTATTACGGTACAGAGTCAATTTGGAGGCTATGTACAGGGTGTTACGGTACAGAATCAATGTGGAGGCTATATACAGGGTGTTACGGTACAGAGTCAATGTGGAGGCTATGTACAGGGTGTTACGGTACAGAATCAATGTGGAGGCTATATACAGGGTGTTACGGTACAGAATCAATGTGGAGGCTATATACAGGGTGTTACGGTACAGAATCAATGTGGAGGCTATATACAGGGTGTTACGGTACAGAGTCAATGTGGAGGCTATATACAGGGTGTTACGGTACAGAATCAATGTGGAGGCTATGTACAGGGTGTTACGGTACAGAGTCAATGTGGAGGCTATATACAGGGTGTTACGGTACAGAGTCAATGTGGAGGCTATATACAGGGTGTTATGGTACAGAATCAATGTGGAGGCTATATACAGGGTGTTACGGTACAGAGTCAATGTGGAGGCTATATACAGGGTGTTACGGTACAGAATCAATGTGGAGGCTATGTACAGGGTGTTACGGTACAGAGTCAATGTGGAGGTTATATACAGGGTGTTATGGTACAGAATCAATGTGGAGGCTATATACAGGGTGTTACGGTACAGAGTCAATGTGGAGGCTATATACAGGGTGTTACGGTACAGAATCAATGTGGAGGCTATGTACAGGGTGTTACGGTACAGAGTCAATGTGGAGGCTATATACAGGGTGTTACGGTACAGAATCAATGTGGAGACTATATACAGGGTGTTACGGTACAGAGTCAATGTGGAGACTATATACAGGGTGTTACGGTACAGAGTCAATGTGGAGGCTATATACAGGGTGTTACGGTACAGAGTCAATGTGGAGGCTATATACAGGGTGTTACGGTACAGAGTCAATGTGGAGGCTATATACAGGGTGTTACGGTACAGAGTCAATGTGGAGACTATATACAGGGTATTACGGTACAGAGTAAGTGTGGAGGCTATATACAGGGTGTTACGGTACAGAGTCAATGTGGAGGATATATACAGGGTATTACAGTACAGAGTCAATGTGGAGACTATATACAGGGTATTACGGTACAGAGTCAATGTGGAGGCTATATACAGGGGGTACCGGTACAGAGTCAATGTGGAGGCTATATACAGGGGGTACCGGTACAGAGTCAATGTGGAGGCTATATACAGGGGGTACCAGTACAGAGTCAATGTGGAGGCTATATACAGGGGGTACCGGTACAGAGTCAATGTGGAGGCTATATACAGGGGGTACCGGTACATAGTCAATGTGGAGGCTATATACAGGGGGTACCGGCACAGAGTCAATGTGGAGGCTATATACAGGGTGTTACGGTACAGAGTCAATGTGGAGGCTATATACAGGGGGTAACGGTACAGAGTCAATGTGGAGGCTATATACAGGGTGTTACAGTACAGAGTCAATGTGGAGGCTATATAAAGGGGGTACCGGTACAGAGTCAATGTGGAGGCTATATACACGGGGTACCGGTACATAGTCAATGTGGGGGCTATATACAGGGGTACCGGCACAGAGTCAATGTGGAGGCTATATACAGGGGGTACCGGTACAGAGTCAATGTTGAGGCTATATACAGGGGGTACCGGTACAGAGTCAATGTGGAGGCTATATACAAGGGGTACCGGTACAGAGTCAATGTGGAGGCTATATACAGGGGGTACCGGTACAGAGTCAATGTCAGAGTCGTGTGTATAGGTGGCAGGGAAGTCAGGTGCAGGAGAATCAAACTGAGTGTGATGGAGTTATTTAATAACAATAAACGAAACATACTACAAACACTAAATGTAACAATAAACAAAGTGGGTACGAGGACCCGTCGCACACCACTACAAAAACAACACAACACTGAAATAACAAACCATCTCTGACAAAGACATGAGGGGAAACAGAGGGTTAAATACACAACAGGTAATGAATGGGATTGAAAACAGGTGTGTAGGAAGACAAAACCAATTAAAAATTAAAAATGGATCAATGATGGCTAGAAGACCGGTGACGTCGACCGCCGAGCACCCCCCGAACAAGGAGAGGAACCGACTTCGGCAGAAGTCGTGACAGTTAATGTGTTAGACTTGGCGTTCCGGTACCGCTTGCCTTGCGGTAGCAGAGAGGACAGCCCATGACTAGGGTGGAGTCTTTGACAATTTTTAGGGCCTTCCTCTGACACCGCCTGGTATAGAGGTCCTGGATGGCAGGAAGATGTCCTGGATGACCCTCTGTAGTGCCTTGCGGTCGGAGGCCGAGCAGTTGCCATACCAGGCAGTGATGTAACCCGTCAGGATGCTCTCGATGGTGCAGCTGTAGAACCTCAGGATCTGAGGACACATGCCAAATCTTTTCAGTCTCCTGAGGGGGAATAGGCTTTGTTGTGCCCTCTTCACGACTGTCTTGGTGTGTTTGGACCATGTTAGTTTGTTGGTGATGTGGACACCAAGGAACTTGAAGCTCTCAACTTGCTCCTCTGCAGCCCAGTTGATGAAAATTGGGGGCGTACTCAGTCCTCCTTTTCCCGTAGTCCACAATCATCTCCTTAGTCTTGATCACGTTGAGGGAGTGGTTGTTGTCCTGGCACCACACGGCCAGGTCTCTGCCCTCCTCCAACAAGCTTTCCTGCTGGTTCATTCAATCAAATGGGGTTATTTTACTTCACACATCAACCACTGTTTGAGGAGCCTGCAGCCTGTAGCCGCACGACAAATATTCTGCCCAAAACTCCATGGGCTATCCAAAGTTCCTGCAGCTACCCATAATTAAATTGTTGACAGCCCCTCGCTCTGCACGCTGGAGAAAGGAATGAAGGCGAGAGAGAAGGAGATTGGAAACGCACAGTGGAGATATTCTGTTAGGAAAAGTAATGTCAGCGTCTTCATTTTGAAAATATAAACCATTCTCTATTACTTGGCGATTCAAAAATCAAATACAAATTTTACTCAGTTAGCCGCACTCTCTGTATCTCTCTCTCTCTCTCTCTCTCTCTCTCTCTCTCTGTCTCTCTCTCTCTCTCTGTCTCTCTCTCTCTGTCTCTCTGTCTCTCTCTCTCTCTCTCTCTCTCTCTCTCTCTGTGTCTCTCTCTCTCTCTCTGTGTCTCTCTGTCTCATTTTCCTACCTCATGATGCCATCTATTTTGTGAAGTGCACCAGTCCCTCCTGCAGCAAAGCACCCCCACAACATGATGCTTTACGTTTGGGATGGTGTTCTTCGGCTTGCAAGCCTCCCCCTTTTTCCTCCAAACATAACGATGGTCATTTTGGCCAAGAAGTTCTATTTTTGTTTCATCAGACCAGAGGACATTTCTCCAAAAAGTACGATCTTTGTCCCCATGTGCAGTTGCAAACCGTAGTCTGGCTTTTTTTATGGCAGTTTTGGAGCAGTGACTTCTTCCTTGCTGAGTAGCCGTTCAGGTTATGTTGATGTAGGACTCATTTTACTGTGGATATAGATACTTTTGTACCTGTTTCCTCTGTGCACCTATGTAGATATTCTGTGAAAAAATAGCAGTTTCCAGCTACAATAGTCATTTACAACATTAACAATGTCTACACTGTATTTCTGATCAATATGATGTTATTTTAATGGACAAAAAAAATGTGCTTTTCTTTCAAAAACAAGGATATTTCTAAGTGACCCCAAACTTTTGAACAGTAGTGTACATTTTGAACCACTAACATGTCAATGGGCGGCAGGGTGGCCTAGTGGTTAGAGCGTTGGACTAGTAACCGGAAGGTTGCAAACTTTTTGTACCGAGCTGACAAGGTACAAACAAATCTGTCGTTCTGCCCCTGAACAGGCAGTTAACCCACGTTCCTAGGCCGTCATTGAAAATAAGAATTTGTTCTTGCCAAGTTAAATAAATACAAGCTCATGTAAGAAGCTAATCAATCAAGTCAATTGATTAAGGAATAATTCTAATGATGTCATAGAATGTTTTCAAACATTCAGTCGCTATTGTTGATATTTTGCTAAACCTGTCAACCAATGTGGGCACAATCAGATTGTGGACGAGACAAATAACGCATGTTAGAACCAGGTGTATTAGAAAAAGCCGGTCCCAGAAATATTATTTAGCCCCCATAAGAGAACCCTTTTTGGTTCCAGGTAAGGTAAGAATCTCTCTGTGAGCTTAATTTAGTACTTAATAAATTGGCTAAATTTGTTTAAATTCACATTTCTTTAAACGGGGGTACATTTTAAACAATCAATCTTTAATCTTGGTCATGAAGGCGCAGAAATGCTAATATAGGTACCATTGATTTGCATGGGATTTGTGCCACAAATGCTAAAAAGTTAGCATTTAAAACAGTGGCCAGGTTCCAATTCATCCCAAATGTGTTTGATGGGGTTGAGGTCAGGGCTCTGTGCAGACCAGTCAAGTTCTTCCACACCGGTGTCGACAAATCATTTCTGTATGGACCTTGCTTTGCGCAAGGGGGAATTGTCATCTTTAAACAGGAAAGGGCCTTCCCCAAACTGTTGCCACAAAGTTGGAAGCACAGAATCATCTAGAATGTCATTGTATGCTGTAGCATTAAGATTTACCTTCACTGGAACTAAACCATGAAAAACAGCCCCAGACCATTCTTCCTCCTCCACCAAACTTTACAGTTGGCACTAAGCATTTGGGCAGGTAGCGTTCTCCTGGCATCCGCCAAACCCAGATTCGTCCGTTCTGACTGCCAGATGGTGAAGAGTGATTCATCACTCCAGAGAACGTATTTACACCTCTCCAGCCGACGCTTGGCATTGCGAATGGTGATCTTAGGCTTGTGTGCGGCTGCTCGGCCATGGAAACCCATTTCATGAAGCTCCCGACGAACAGTTCTTGTGCTGATGTTGCTTCCAGAGGCCGTTTGGAACTCGGTACTGAAGGTTGTAACCGAGGACAGCACTTGGCGGTCCTGTTCTGAGGTTGAGGTCAGGGCTCTGTGCAGACCAGTCAAGTTCTTCCACACCGGTGTCGACAAGCACTTGGCGGTCCTGTTCTGAGAGCTTGTGTGGCCTACCACTTTCCAGGCTGAGTCGTTGTTACTCCTAGACGTTTCCACTTCACAACAACAGCACTTACAGTTGACCGGAGCAGCTCTAGCAGGGAAGACATTTTAACAAACTGACTTGTTGGAAAGGTGTGTCGTGGAAGAATCAGAATTTGTTGGTAACATATGTAAGATGTTTTATATTCATCAAATGTGTGTAAATTACTTCTCATCAAGAATGTTATTTTTGTATAATACTGTGGCAGGGTTGCAGTATCTGTTCTATGTCAAGACTAAGTTGCATGGGTCGCAGAGAGGGGAGAGGTCAAAGTATCATCATGTGTAAACATATCTCTTGGCTCCACAACGTCTGTGTGCCAGTCAGTGTGTCTCTGTGATCTTGTCAAGATAGGACTGGTTGTATTTAGAGTTGGTTGTATCTAAATGACAATTTGATATATGCCTGTTGATATGGAGGATTGGTTTATGGTTCTGGGGTTTGAGTAAGGAGACAAAGCTGAACGATGAATTATGCCGATGCTGTCTTATCCTGTGTGTGTCTTTGCTATAAAGGACCTCATTTGAAATGTGGAAGGGGCTCTCAGAGAATTAATTTATAGACACTGGATTGCCTGAGAGTCACAGGATTGTGATAGAGCTGATATAATTAAAGATGGACTTTGATAACTAACTCTGACTTGTGTTGTGGTTTGCTCCCATGATTTGGTAAATAGAGGAAATTTCCACGACAGGTGGCATCGTATGACGGCGCCACGTTGAAAGTCACTAAGCTCTTCAGTACGGGCCATTCTACCACCAATGTTTGTCTATGGAGATTACATGGCTGTGTGCTCCATTTTATACACCTGTTAGCAACGGGGTGTGGCTGAAATAGCCGAATCCACTAATTTGAAGGGGTGTCCACATACTTTTGTCCACACGGTGTCCCTCTATTTGATAGAGCTCAATACAAGATAATTAAGTGACACATCAAATGACCTCTGTTCAGTCTGGATCGCTGAAGCCTGTTAGAAATGTAAAGGGCATTTTCCCATTCAGCTGTCAGCTGACATGTGCAGCGTTTACCGTGAATGCAGTCTTCACTAAAATCTCCCACGACAACAACAAAAAAATACGACAGGAGGTTCTCGTTAAACTAGGAAATATAATTTATTGCATAAAAATTATATTTAGTTACAGTTAAGTAGGCTAGAGGCTTATTTACAATTGGTAGTTTACAGATTTAAAATGAAAACAGTTGGTAGTTTAGAGATTTAAAATGAAAACAGTTGGTAGTTTACAGATTTAAAATGAAAACAATTGGTAGTTTACAGATTTAAAATGAAAACAGTTGGTAGTTTACAGATTTAAAATGAAAACAATTGGTAGTTTACAGATTTAAAATGAAAACAATTGGTAGTTTACAGATTTAAAATGAAAACAGTTGGTAGTTTACAGATTTAAATGAAAACAGTTGGTAGTTTACAGATTTAAAATGAAAACAGTTGGTAGTTTACAGATTTAAAATGAAAACAAATGTATCACTGAATTCTGTTTTTTTTGTTTTGTTTTTCTCATAACAAACGACACGGTTCACAATCAAAGGCTTATTTCTTGTTACTCCACGACCAGACAGCAATGTGGAGGAGTCAGACGCAGGTACAGGTATCACCCTTATGGGGGGCGCCATCGAGCGTCAACTGTCTCCCACTCCAGGCGAAAGATTGGACCAGAATCCAGACGATACACAACATAACATCTTCTCTGAAGTAATCACAACAGCCTCTATAACACCTGCATCACACAGTTCAAGGTTTAGGAGAGAGAGAACAGTACTCAGTAGTACTTCAGTAGTACTTCAGTAGTACTTCAGTAGTATTTCAGGGTTCCACGGTCTTTGTTCCAGATGTCTTTTTCTGTTGGACAAGATCCTAAAAGGTTCATCGTTATTGTCCTCTTCCTCCTCTTCGCCATCTTGTTTTTATTCGTCCCCCCCAGAGCGTGCTTTACTGAGCAGTGAGCAGTGATTATGTCCTTTGTTGCTTGCCGTAGCTCTGTATTCCACAGTCAGCACGTCTGATCCAGTTAGCTGTCGTTACTCAACATGTGCTTTTTTTTTTAAAAGTCATTTACAACCGTCTCAGTGAGAACTTCACCCTTCAACCCTGTTTCTATAGGCCCTGATCTGATCTGAAAAAAATAGACATTTATTTCAGGGATTTTTGTACTTGAATAGCACGTTGCTTGTGCACAAAAGAGAAGATATAGAACGGTTGAGATATGTGTAAGACACAGACAGAAGGATTAAATCAATTGTTCCCCGTTTCTGTTGGAGAAGAGAGATGCCAATGGAACATACTGCCTGTGCTTTGGTTTCTGCCGTCTCAGAGAACAGGGTTAATTCCCAAATGGCACCCTATTCCCTATATAGTGCACTACTTTAGACCAGGGCCCTATGGCACTCTATTCCCTATATATAGTACACTACTTTAGACCAGGACTGGCACCCTATTCCCTATATAGAGCACTACTTTAGACCAGAGTCCTATGGCACTCTATTCCCTATATAGTACACTACTTTAGACCAGGACTGGCACCCTATTCCCTATATAGTACACTACTTTAGACCAGGACTGGCACCCTATTCCGTATATAGTACACTACTTTAGACCAGGACTGGCACCCTATTCCCTATATAGTCACTACTTTAGACCAGGACTGACACCCTATTCCCTATATAGTACACTACTTTAGACCAGGGCCCAATGGCACTCTATTCCCTATATAGTGCACTACTTTAACCCAGAGCCCTATGGCACTCTATTCCCTATATAGTGCACTACTTTAACCCAGAGCCCTATGGCACTCTATTCCTTATATAGTGCACTACTTTTCAACCAGGGTCCTTATGACCCAAAGTAGTGCACTATACAGGGTCCTCAAACTCCACTCTGGACCTCGAAGCCTCATTGTTCCCCTCTAATCAGGTCCTGAATGTCAAACCGAACGCGTTGAGCACTCGATAGCTGCGTTCAAGAGTCCATCGAGTGAATGTAAAAACGCTAGGGCTCTACTGCGAACTTCAGAGGCCTCTATCAAGTGGGCATCCTATGCCGACTCGGCGCCCATGGCAACAATGGCAGCAACTTCTTAGCATGTTACCTAGCAACAACAGTCTACTTTGACCTACAAAAAAAATAAAAAATGGTCTGAATAAATCAAGATATCAAGAAATCTGTATTTAATTTTTGAAGTTTAATTTCGAGGAGGTCTTAGTTGTTTACTGTATTTCTGAAGTTTGATCAGGTCACTTCATATAAAACGAAAAAGAAGCTAACAAACCAGCTAGTTCAACACTAAATTATAAATGCTAAAAACTAGTAGTAACTTTATTTTATCACAATTAACACGTTTGAATGAAGCAGAAAAACAGCTAGCTCTGTCCTGAATCAGAATCATCTCAATGCTCATTTTGGTCAAAACGTTTGAGAGTCGACTGTTCACTATCGAACACAAGAGCAAGTGGCCACTCGATAAAGGGCTTAGGGGCCCAAGTGTTCGGTTTTGAGATTCAGCCGGGGTCTGATTTTTAGACCTGGGACACCAGGTGTGTTCAATTAATAATCAGGTAGAACAGAAAACCAGCAGGCTCCGGACCTCGCGGGGTCAGAGTTAACCTGATATAGGGAATAGGGTACCATTTGGAATAGATACTCAAGGGGTTAACACTTTTTCTTTCTCCCTCTCTTTCTCCATCTCTTTCTTTCTTTCTTTCTCTCTTTCTTTCTTTCTTTCTTTCTTTCTTTCTTTCTTTCTTTCTTTCTTTCTTTCTTTCTTTCTTTCTTTCTTTCTTTCTCGTTTCTATAATCCCAATAGAAGTATAAAGTAATGACAACATTGTTAATGAAGACAGCATCCAGACAACCTGCTGTGTTTTAGACAGTAACGATTGGAAACAAAAAAAAATATTCTGACGATGCACGAAGTAACATGAAGACCCTGACCTGAAAGCAGGCGGTTGAAAACAGGCAGAAACAAGCGTGATAATAACACGAAGACCCTGACCTGAAAGCAGGCGGTTGAAAACAGGCAGAAACAAGCGTGATAATAACACGAAGACCCTGACCTGAAAGCAGGCGGTTGAAAACAGGCAGAAACAAGCGTGATAATAACACGAAGACCCTGACCTGAAAGCAGGCGGTTGAAAACAGGCAGAAACAAGCGTGATAATAACACGAAGACCCTGACCTGAAAGCAGGCGGTTGAAAACAGGCAGAAACAAGCGTGATAATAACACGAAGACCCTGACCTGAAAGCAGGCGGTTGAAAACAGGCAGAAACAAGCGTGATAATAATACGAAGACCCTGACCTGAAAGCAGGCGGCTGAAAACAGGCAGAAACAAGCGTGATAATAACACGAAGGAGGATAAGGTAGACAGAGAGACAGAAAGAGAGACTCGGATGGAAAGCTAGAAACAGGTAATTGGATGGATGGAACAGTGAAGTGGAAAAAGTGAAGAGGAAAAAGCTTGAGGTGAAGTTTATAATCCATTGCCGCCAATTGTTCAATACAAGGCTAAATTAACCTGCAAACATACAACATCTGTCCAATCACAGCAAAGCAGAATGTCAACACAGTAGATCAGATTTTCACCAGAACTCATTTCGTTTTACTGAATACATTTGACTACTTTGACAAGAGTATATATACACAGTATTGGAAAATTACAAATCATATTAAAGCAAACGTTTGTTTTGTTATCAACAATTCTATCTTTTCTCCTTTGTCCCCCCCGTGTGTTCTGTAACTCTCCAATGTGGCCTTCTTCTAGAATCAAACACAAATAAAACGCAATAGCTAATTTCACTGTAGTAGTCTTTAGTAGTCTTTCTCCACTGTGGTGTAACGACTAAGTAACCGTCATAAAAAAAAAAACACAACCGAGAAAACAGAGCTGTTCTCGATCGCTTAACAGCGATGACGTCACATAAGTGATGACGTCATTTAAACAGCGATGACATCGTATAACGGCGATGACATCGCATAACGGTAATGACATAAACAAACGAGATTTAAAAAAATATTTTTTTTTAAAGAAAAAAATAAAATAAAAACAATCCACAACTATGGATAATAACTTAATAAGAAAGATAAAAAGCATTCCCTACTGGAAACTTAACGAGAAACAGGGTTAACCAGAAACAGGGTTGACCAGAAACAGGGTGGACCAGAAACAGGGTTAACCAGAAACAGGGTGGACCAGAAACAGGGTGGACCAGAAACAGGGTTGACCAGAAACAGGGTTAACCAGAAACAGGGTGGACCAGAAACAGGGTGGACCAGAAACAGGGTGGACCAGAAACAGGGTTGACCAGATACAGGGTGGACCAGAAACAGGGTTAACCAGAAACAGGGTTAACCAGAAACAGGGTGGACCAGAAACAGGGTAGACCAGAAACAGGGTAGACCAGAAACAGGGTAGACCAGAAACAGGGTTGACCAGAAACAGGGTTGACCAGAAACAGGGTTGTTGAGAAACAGGGTTGACCAGAAACAGGGTTGACCAGAAACAGGGTTGACCAGAAACAGGGTTGACCAGAAACAGGGTTGACCAGAAACCTCTCCAGCTGTTTATAAACTCAACGGGGTTAAAAAACGACCGACGTCAGCAGAAAAATAGAAGGACGAAGGGAGAGAAGAGATGAGGAACCCTATTCCCTATGTAGTGCACTGCTTTAGACCAGAGTCCTATGGGCCCTAGTCAAAACTAGTGCACTATATAGGGAATAGGGTGTCATTTGGGAAGTAAAAGGCTTTGAGGCGTTTGGTGGTATCAAGAATCAATGGGTCTGGACCGTCACCCCATCTATAAGCATGTACAAGCCTCTATACAGTGTTCAAATAAAGCTTTATCCCACAGACTAGATAGTCAAGTCATCCACACCATCCATCCCAAGACCCACAAACCCTCTGCTACCGTGGAAACTTCAATACAAATCATCTTTACCCCCCCCGTTCAATCCCCAAAAATGAAATGAAAATATAAAAACAGAAATCAACGTGAGATTAGATGATTATGATTACTAATGATTATTCCTGATATGACTGATTGTTGTCTTGTCAGTGTAGACCGCCTCAGTGAAGACCGCCTCAGTGAAGACCGAGTCAGTGAAGACCGCCTCAGTGTAGACCGCCTCAGTGAAGACCACCTCAGTGAAGACTGCGTCAGTGAAGACCGCCTCAGTGAAGACCGAGTCAGTGAAGACCGCCTCAGTGTAGACCGCCTCAGTGAAGACCGCCTCAGTGTAGACCGCCTCAGTGAAGACCGCCTCAGTGTAGACCGCCTCAGTGAAGACCGCCTCAGTGTAGACCGCCTCAGTGTAGACCGCCTCAGTGAAGACCGCCTCAGTGAAGACCGCGTCAGTGAAGACCGCCTCAGTGTAGACCGTAAAGGGATAAGGAAGTGGAGTTTGTCTGTGCCTGTGTCTGTGACTGTGTCTGTGTCTGTGTCTGTGACTGTGTCTGTGTCTGTGTCTGTGACTGTGTCGTTGTCTGTGACTTTGTCGTTGTCTGTGACTGTGTCTGTGACTGTGTCTGTGACTGTTTGTGTGTGTTCGTGTTTGTGTGTGTTTCTGTGTGTATGTGTGTGTTTCTGTGTGTGTGTTTGTCACATCACAGTTCAACACTGGTGACATATAGGGAGGATGTAACACCTATCTCACAACAACATCGCTGAGGGGGACTTAGGCCTCAAGGTGAGCCTGGGTAGCAGGTAGCAGAGCTGGCCCAGGATGGGGTGGGTGTGCTGGGCATAGAGAGGCTGATGAAGGGGGGTGATGGGCCATGGGACAGAGGTGTTGCAGGCTAGAGAAAGCTAATAGTCTATGCAGGTGTGGACTGGGCATGTTTCCATAGGAGTCTGTAGTGCAGAAGGACTGGGTATGTCTCCGTGTCCATAGGCAAGTATTGGTGTATTTGAACTGAATTGTTTACGATGACAAGATCCCCCCCCCCCCCCCATACTCCCCCCCCCATCTCCTTTTTCTTTGACCAATCAGCAATCGCCGTCTGTCGCCATGACAACCAGGACCTCACTTTTGCCCATTTCCTCGAGAGCGGTCGCTAGGGACACCAGGTCTGCATCGCCTTGGTGACTGGCCTCCCATAGGTCCAACAGAACTCCTGTGGGGCTGGGCTTTGTTGCAAAGTAGTTGAGATACCTGAGGGGAGGAGGGGCGAGAGAGAGAGAGAGAGAGAGAGAGAGGGGGGGGGGAGAGAGAGAGAGAGAGGGAGAGGGGGGGAGAGAGAGAGAGATAGAGAGAGGGGGGAGAGAGAGAGAGAGGGGGGAGGGAGGTAGGGAGAGAGAGAGAGAGAGAGAGAGGGAGGGGGAGAGGAAGAGCGAGAGAGAGAGAGAGAGGGGGGAGGAGAGAGAGAGAGAGAGAGAGGGAGAGAGGGGGGGAGAGAGAGAGAGAGAGAGAGAGAGAGAGAGAGAGAGAGAGAGAGAGGGAGGGGGAGAGGAAGAGCGAGAGAGAGAGAGAGAGAGGGGGGAGGAGAGGAAGAGCGAGAGAGAGAGAGAGAGGGGGGAGGAGAGAGAGAGAGAGAGAGAGGGAGAGAGGGGGGGAGAGAGAGAGAGAGAGAGAGAGACGTTAACGACAGCACATGTGGACAGAATAAAGATCATAATGATTCTCTCCTTAACATGCAGATACACAGGTAGAATGTAATTATAATCACAGCCTGCACTCCCACTCTCTCCCCCTCTATCTCCCACTCTCTCCCCCCCTCTATCTCCCACTCTCTCCCCCCTCCATCTACTCCCACTCTCCTCCCTCATCTCCCACTCTCTCCCCCCTCATCTCCCACTCTCTCCCCCTCCATCTCCCACTTTCTCCCCCCTCATTCTCCCACTCTCCCCCCATCTCCCACTCTCTCCCCCCTCATCTCCGACTTTTCTCCCCCACTCCCACTCTCTCCCGCCATCCCACTCCCACTCTCGCCCCCCATCTCCCTCCCCCCTCTATCTCCCACTCTCTCCCCCCTCATCTCCCACTCTCTCCCCCCTCTATCTCCCACTTCTCCCCCCTCTATCTCCCACTCTCTCCCCCCACTATCTCCCACTCTCTCCCCCTCTATCTCCCACTCTCTCCCCCTCTATCTCCCACTTCTCTCCCCCTCTATCTCCCACTTTCTCCCCCTCTATCTCCCACTCTCTCCCCCCTCTATCTCCCACTTTCTCCCCCCTCTATCTCCCACTCTCTCCCCCCTCTATCTCCCACTTCTCCCCCCTCTATCTCACTCCTCCCCCCTCTATCTCCCACTCTCTCCCCCCTCTATCTCCCACTCTCTCCCCCCTCTATCTCCCACTCTCTCCCCCCTCTATCTCCCCTCTCTCCCCCCTCCTCTCCCACTCTCTCCCCCCTCTATCTCCCACTCTCTCCCCCCTCTCTCCCCACTTCTCCCCCCTCTATCTCCCACTCTCTCCCCCCTCTATCTCCCACTCTCTCCCCCCTCTATCTCCCACTCTCTCCCCCCTCTATCTCCCACTCTCTCCCCCCTCTATCTCCCACTCTCTCCCCCCTCTATCTCCCACTTTCTCTCCCCCCTCTATCTCCCACTCTCTCCCCCCTCTATCTCCCACTTTCTCCCCCCTCTATCTCCACTCTCTCCCCCCTCCATCTCCCACTTTCTCCCCCCTCTATCTCCCACTCTCTCCCCCCTCTATCTCCCACTCTCTCCCCCCTCTATCTCCACTCTCTCCCCCCTCTATCTCCCACTCTCTCCCCCCTCTATCTCCACTCTCTCCCCCCTCTATCTCCCACTCTCTCCCCCCTCTATCTCCCACTTTCTCCCCCTCTATCTCCCACTCTCTCCCCCCTCTATCTCCCACTCTCTCCCCCCTCTATCTCCCACTTTCTCCCCCCCTCTATCTCCCACTCTCTCCCCCCTCCCATCTCCCACTTTCTCCCCCCTCTATCTCCCTCTCTCTCCCCCTCTATCTCCCACTCTCTCCCCCCCTCTATCTCCCACTCTCTCCCCTCTCTATCTTCCACTTTCTCCCCCCTCTATCTCCCACTCTCTCCCCCCTCTATCTCCACTCTCTCCCCCCTCTATCTCCCACTCTCTCCCCCCTCTATCTCCCACTTTCTCCCCCCCTCTATCTCCCACTCTGTGCCCCCTCTATCTCCCACTTTCTCCCCCTCTATCTCCCACTCTCTCCCCCCTCTATCTCCCACTCTCTCCCCCCTCTATCTCCCACTCTCTCTCCCACTCTCTCCCCCTCTATCTCCCACTTTCTCCCCCTCTATCTCCCACTCTCTCCCCCCTCTATCTCCCCACTTTCTCCCCCCTCTATCTCCATTTTCTCCCCCCTCTATCTCCCACTCTCTCCCCCCTCTATCTCCCATCTCTTCTCCCCCCTCTACCTCCCACTCTCTCCCCCCTCTATCTCCCACTCTGTCCCCCCTCTATCTCCCACTTCTCCCCCCCTCTTTCTCCCCACTCTCCCCCCTCTATCTCCCTCTCTCCCCCCTCTATCTCCCACTCTCTCTCCCACTCTCTCCCCCCTCTATCTCCCACTTTCTCCCCCCTCTATCTCCCACTCTCTCCCCCTCTATCTCCCACTTTCTCCCCCCTCTATCTCCCACTCTCTCCCCCTCTATCTCCCACTCTCTCCCCCCTCTCTCTCCCCACTCTCTCCCCCCTCTATCTCCCACTTTCTCCCCTCTATCTCCCACTCTCTCCCCTCTCTATCTCCCACTTTCTCCCCCTCTATCTCCCACTCTCTCCCCCCTCTATCTCCCACTTTCTCCCCCCCTCTATCTCCCACTCTCTCCCCCCCTCTATCTCCCACTCTCTCCCCCCTCTATCTCCCACTTTCTCCCCCCTCTATCTCCCACTCTCTCCCCTCTCTATCTCCCACTTTCTCCCCCCTCTATCTCCCACTCCTCCCCCCTCTATCTCCCACTTTCTCCCCCCCTCTATCTCCCACTCTCTCCCCCTCTATCTCCCACTCTCTCCCCCCTCCATCTCCCACTTCTCCCCCCTCTCTCCCACTCTCTCCCCCCTCTATCTCCCACTCTCTCCCCCCTCTATCTCCCACTCTCTCCCCCCCTCTATCTCCCACTTTCTCCCCCCTCTATCTCCCACTCTCTCCCCCCTCTATCTCCCACTTTCTCCCCCCTCTATCTCCCACTCTGTGCCCCCCTCTATCTCCCACTTTCTCCCCCTCTATCTCCCACTCTCTCCCCCCTCTATCTCCCACTCTCTCCCCCCTCTATCTCCCACTCTCTCTCCCACTCTCTCCCCCCTCTATCTCCCACTTTCTCCCCCCCTCTATCTCCCACTCTCTCCCCCCTCTATCTCCCACTCTCTCTCCCACTCTCTCCCCCCTCTATCTCCCACTTTCTCCCCCCTCTATCTCCCACTCTCTCCCCCCTCTATCTCCCACTTTCTCCCCCCCTCTATCTCCCACTCTCTCCCCCCTCTATCTCCCACTTTCTCCCCCCCTCTATCTCCCACTTTCTCCCCCCCTCTATCTCCCACTCTCTCCCCCCGCTATCTCTATCTCCCACTCTCTCCCCCCTCTATCTCCCACTTTCTCCCCCCTCTATCTCCCACTCTCTCCCCCGCTATCTCTATCTCCCACTCTCTCCCCCGCTATCTCTATCTCCCACTCTCTCCCCCCTCTATCTCCCACTCTCTCCCCCCTCCATCTCCACTTTCTCCCCCCTCTATCTCCCACTCTCTCCCCCCTCTATCTCACCCCCCTTTATCTCTCGCTTTCTCATCCCCTCGATCTCTCTACCCCCCCCCCCCCCCCCTCTCTATCTCTCGCTCTCACCTGTCGAAGCCCAGGCTGTGTGCCAGTAGTCTCCAGTCACAGCCGCGGGCACTGGGGGCATCCAGACTGGCACAGATCTTCTGTCGTATGGAGGTGGGCAGACGGAAGGCATAGGGCCCCACCTGGGAGGAGGACAGGCATGTACCCCCGAGGGGAGGGAGGAGCAGGGCGAGGGGGTCTGGAGGTAGAGAGAGGATGGGTGGATGGAGAGAGATAGCAGTTAGGATCCAGAACAAGGCTGACTCAAGAGCGTTGACGTGTACTTAGCCCAGGGCTATCATTAACCCTGGGTTAAAACTAGCCCGAGGCTAGCTTAGCTTCTCTTCACACAAGCTTCTGCTAACTGAAACCAACTGTCACTTTTCTGGAGTAGAAAATTCCAAATTAAATGACAGCGGAACTCTCCAAAAAGTCCAGGACCAGCTAAGCCCTGGGAAAAGGTTGGTGTTTGTCAATGTGTTACAGTGAAACCCTTCCCCCCTGTTACCTCCTGTATGTCAGTGTGTCACAGTGAAACCCTTCCCCCTGTTATCTCCTGTATGTCAGTGTGTTACAGTGAAACCCTTCCCCCTGTTATCTCCTGTATGTCAGTGTGTTACAGTGAAACCCTTCCCCCCTGTTACCTCCTGTATGTCAGTGTGTTACAGTGAAACCCTTCCCCCTGTTATCTCCTGTATGTCAGTGTGTTACAGTGAAACCCTTCCCCTGTTATCTCCTGTATGTCAGTGTGTTACAGTGAAACCCTTCCCCCCTGTTACCTCCTGTATGTCAGTGTGTTACAGTGAAACCCTTCCCCCTGTTATCTCCTGTATGTCAGTGTGTTACAGTGAAACCCTTCCCCCTGTTATCTCCTGTATGTCAGTGTGTTACAGTGAAACCCTTCCCCCCTGTTACCTCCTGTATGTCAGTGTGTTACAGTGAAACCCTTCCCCCTGTTACCTCCTGTATGTCAGTGTGCAGCTGGAAGATCTGTCCCTCTCCTTCCACCTGTCAGTGTGTTACAGTGAAACCCTTCCCCTGTTACCTCCTGTATGTCAGTGTGTTACAGTGAAACCCTTCCCCCCTGTTACCTCCTGTATGTCAGTGTGTTACAGTTAAACCCTTCCCCCCTGTTACCTCCTGTATGTCAGTGTGTTACAGTGATGTTACCTCCTGTATGTCAGTGTGTTACAGTGATGTTACCTCCTGTATGTCAGTGTGTTACAGTGAAACCCTTCCCCCCTGTTACCTCCTGTATGTCAGTGTGTTACAGTGAAACCCTTCCCCCCTGTTACCTCCTGTATGTCAGTGTGTTACAGTGATGTTACCTCCTGTATGTCAGTGTGTTACAGTGAAACCCTTCCCCCCTGTTACCTCCTGTATGTCAGTGTGTTACAGTGAAACCCTTCCCCCCTGTTACCTCCTGTATGTCAGTGTGTTACAGTGAAACCCTTCCCCCTGTTATCTCCTGTATGTCAGTGTGTTACAGTGAAACCCTTCCCCCTGTTATCTCCTGTATGTCAGTGTGTTACAGTGAAACCCTTCCCCCTGTTACCTCCTGTATGTCAGTGTGTTACAGTGAAACCCTTCCCCCCTGTTACCTCCTGTATGTCAGTGTGTTACAGTGAAACCCTTCCCCCCTGTTACCTCCTGTATGTCAGTGTGTTACAGTGAAACCCTTCCCCCCTGTTACCTCCTGTATGTCAGTGTGCAGCTGGAAGATCTGTCCCTCTCCTTCCACCTGTCAGTGTGTTACAGTGAAACCCTTCCCCCTGTTACCTCCTGTATGTCAGTGTGTTACAGTGAAACCCTTCCCCCTGTTACCTCCTGTATGTCAGTGTGTTACAGTGAAACCCTTCCCCCCTGTTACCTCCTGTATGTCAGTGTGTTACAGTGAAACCCTTCCCCCCTGTTACCTCCTGTATGTCAGTGTGTTACAGTGAAACCCTTCCCCCCTGTTACCTCCTGTATGTCAGTGTGTTACAGTGAAACCCTTCCCCCCTGTTACCTCCTGTATGTCAGTGTGTTACAGTGAAACCCTTCCCCCCTGTTACCTCCTGTATGTCAGTGTGCAGCTGGAAGATCTGTCCCTCTCCTTCCACCTGTCAGTGTGTTACAGTGAAACCCTTCCCCCTGTTACCTCCTGTATGTCAGTGTGTTACAGTGAAACCCTTCCCCCTGTTACCTCCTGTATGTCAGTGTGTTACAGTGAAACCCTTCCCCCCTGTTACCTCCTGTATGTCAGTGTGTTACAGTGAAACCCTTCCCCCCTGTTACCTCCTGTATGTCAGTGTGTTACAGTGAAACCCTTCCCCCTGTTATCTCCTGTATGTCAGTGTGTTACAGTGAAACCCTTCCCCCCTGTTACCTCCTGTATGTCAGTGTGTTACAGTGAAACCCTTCCCCCCTGTTACCTCCTGTATGTCAGTGTGTTACAGTGAAACCCTTCCCCCCTGTTACCTCCTGTATGTCAGTGTGTTACAGTGAAACCCTTCCCCCCTGTTACCTCCTGTATGTCAGTGTGCAGCTGGAAGATCTGTCCCTCTCCTTCCACCTGTCAGTGTGTTACAGTGAAACCCTTCCCCCTGTTACCTCCTGTATGTCAGTGTGTTACAGTGAAACCCTTCCCCCCTGTTACCTCCTGTATGTCAGTGTGTTACAGTGAAACCCTTCCCCCCTGTTACCTCCTGTATGTCAGTGTGTTACAGTGAAACCCTTCCCCCTGTTATCTCCTGTATGTCAGTGTGTTACAGTGAAACCCTTCCCCCCTGTTATCTCCTTTATGTCAGTGTGTTACAGTGAAACCCTTCCCCCCTGTTACCTCCTGTATGTCAGTGTGTTACAGTGAAACCCTTCCCCCTGTTACCTCCTGTATGTCAGTGTGTTACAGTGAAACCCTTCCCCCCTGTTACCTCCTGTATGTCAGTGTGTTACAGTGAAACCCTTCCCCCCTGTTACCTCCTGTATGTCAGTGTGCAGCTGGAAGATCTGTCCCTCTCCTTCCACCTGTCAGTGTGTTACAGTGAAACCCTTCCCCCTGTTACCTCCTGTATGTCAGTGTGTTACAGTGAAACCCTTCCCCCCTGTTACCTCCTGTATGTCAGTGTGTTACAGTGAAACCCTTCCCCCCTGTTACCTCCTGTATGTCAGTGTGTTACAGTGATGTTACCTCCTGTATGTCAGTGTGTTACAGTGAAACCCTTCCCCCTGTTACCTCCTGTATGTCAGTGTGTTACAGTGAAACCCTTCCCCCCTGTTACCTCCTGTATGTCAGTGTGCAGCTGGAAGATCTGTCCCTCTCCGTCCACCTGTCAGTGTGTTACAGTGAAACCCTTCCCCCCTGTTACCTCCTGTATGTCAGTGTGCAGCTGGAAGATCTGTCCCTCTCCTTCCACCTGTCAGTGTGTTACAGTGAAACCCTTCCCCCTGTTACCTCCTGTATGTCAGTGTGTTACAGTGAAACCCTTCCCCCTGTTACCTCCTGTATGTCAGTGTGTTACAGTGAAACCCTTCCCCCCTGTTACCTCCTGTATGTCAGTGTGTTACAGTGAAACCCTTCCCCTGTTATCTCCTGTATGTCAGTGTGTTACAGTGAAACCCTTCCCCCCTGTTATCTCCTTTATGTCAGTGTGTTACAGTGAAACCCTTCCCCCCTGTTACCTCCTGTATGTCAGTGTGTTACAGTGAAACCCTTCCCCCCTGTTACCTCCTGTATGTCAGTGTGTTACAGTGAAACCCTTCCCCCCTGTTACCTCCTGTATGTCAGTGTGTTACAGTGAAACCCTTCCCCCCTGTTACCTCCTGTATGTCAGTGTGCAGCTGGAAGATCTGTCCCTCTCCTTCCACCTGTCAGTGTGTTACAGTGAAACCCTTCCCCCTGTTACCTCCTGTATGTCAGTGTGTTACAGTGAAACCCTTCCCCCTGTTACCTCCTGTATGTCAGTGTGTTACAGTGAAACCCTTCCCCCTGTTACCTCCTGTATGTCAGTGTGTTACAGTGATGTTACCTCCTGTATGTCAGTGTGTTACAGTGAAACCCTTCCCCCCTGTTACCTCCTGTATGTCAGTGTGTTACAGTGAAACCCTTCCCCCCTGTTACCTCCTGTATGTCAGTGTGCAGCTGGAAGATCTGTCCCTCTCCGTCCACCTGTCAGTGTGTTACAGTGAAACCCTTCCCCCTGTTACCTCCTGTATGTCAGTGTGTTACAGTGATGTTACCTCCTGTATGTCAGTGTGTTACAGTGAAACCCTTCCCCCTTGTTACCTCCTGTATGTCAGTGTGTTACAGTGAAACCCTTCCCCCTGTTACCTCCTGTATGTCAGTGTGTTACAGTGAAACCCTTCCCCCCTGTTACCTCCTGTATGTCAGTGTGCAGCTGGAAGATCTGTCCCTCTCCTTCCACCTGTCAGTGTGTTACAGTGAAACCCTTCCCCCTGTTACTTCCTGTCTGTGTGTTACAGTGAAACCCTTCTCCCTGTTACTTCCTGTCTGTGTGTTACAGTGAAACCCTTCCCCCTGTTACCTCCTGTATGTCAGTGTGTTACAGTGAAACCCTTCCCCCCTGGTACCTCCTGTATGTCAGTGTGTTACAGTGAAACCCTTCCCCCCCTGTTACCTCCTGTATGTCAGTGTGCAGCTGGAAGATCTGTCCCTCTCCTTCCACCTGTCTGACACAGATCTTACAGGAGAGCTGAGACACGGCCAGGCTGCCTCTCTCTAGGCTGAAGGTACAGTGGAGGAGTCTCTGACCACCACTCCAGATGTGGTAGAATGGAATCTCCTGGGGGAAGAGACATGTATGGTAATTCATTGATCTATTGATTGGCTCAATAGACATTCTCTAAATGACTAAATGACCCCACAACAGGATGTGGACACCTGCTCGTTGAACATCTCATTCCAAAACCATGGGCAATAATATGGAGTCTCCGACTATCACTTCAGATGTGGTAGAACGAAATCTCTTGAGGAAGACATTATATTACATTAGTGTGTGTGTGTGTGTGTGAGAGAGAGAGACAGAGAGACAGAGAGAGAGAGAGAGAGAGAGAGAGAGAGAGAGAGAGAGAGAGAGAGAGAGAGAGAGAGAGAGAGAGAGAGAGAGAGAGAGAGAGAGAGAGTGTGTGTGTGTGTGTGAGTGAGAGAGAGTGTGTGTGTGAGAGAGAGAGAGAGAGAGAGAGAGAGGAAGAGAGAGAGAGAGAGGTGTGGTGTGTGTGAGAGAGAGAGGAAGAGAGAGAGAGAGAGCGTGTGTGTCTGACCTGGTACTTGGCCAGTAGTTTGCTTCTCCATTGTGAGTGAGGGATGTCATGGATGGACAGACGCAAGTTGTGGTAGCTATCTTTAAACAACAGGGGTTTAGGGTTCTCCAGCAACACCCCCCCTAGACTCCTCTCCAACTCCAACACCTCCTACAGAGAGAGACAGAGAGAGAGGTAGAGAGAGGGAGAGAGAGAGGGGGAGAGGGAAAGAGAGAGAGAGAGAGAGATACAGAGAGAGAGAGAGAGAGAGAGAGAGAGAGAGAGAGGGAGAGACAGAGAGGAGAGGGAAAGAGAGAGAGAGAGAGAGAGAAACAGAGGCAGAGAGAGGCAGAGAGAGAGAGAGAGGGAGAGAGAGGGAGAGAGAGAAAGAGAGAGAGAGAGAGGGGGGAGAGGGAAAGAGAGAGAGACAGAAACAGAGGCAGAGAGAGAGAGAGATGGAGACAGAGGAGAAAGGTTGAGAGAGACACACATAGAAAAAGGCGGGTGAAGACACAGGCAGGACAAACATACAGATAGGCCTTGGACAGATAGACAGACATAAAACCAGACAGACATAGAACCAAATAAGACTTAGAACCAGATAGACTTGGAAACAGACATACATAGAACCAGACAGACATAAAACCAGACAGACATAGAACCAAATATAGACATAGAACTAGACAGACATAGAACCAGACAGACATAGAAAGAGACAGACAGCCAGAGAACCAGACAGACATAGAACCAGACAGACAAAGAACCAGACAGACATAGAAACAGACAGACAGCCAGAGAACCAGACAGAAGAGAACCAGACAGACATAGAACCAGACAGACAGAGAACCAGACAGACATAGAAACAGACATACATAGAACCAGACAGAGAACCAGACAGACATAGAAACAGACAGACAGCCAGAGAACCAGACAGACATAGAACCAGACAGACAAAGAACCAGACAGACATAGAAACAGACAGACAGACAGAGAACAGACAGAGATAGAACCAGACAGACAAAGAACCAGACAGACATAGAAACAGACAGACAGCCAGAGAACCAGACAGACATAGAACCGGACAGACAAAGAACCAGACAGACATAGAAACAGACAGACAGCCAGAGAACCAGACAGATGTAGAACCAGACAGACAAAGAACCAGACAGACATAGAAACAGACAGACAGCCAGAGAACCAGACAGACATAGAACCAGACAGACAGAGAACCAGACAGAGATAGAACCAGACAGACATAGCACCAGACAGACATAGAACCAGACAGACATAGAACCAGACAGACAGCCAGAGAACCAGACAGACATAGAAACAGACAGACAGCCAGAGAACCAGACAGACATAGAACCAGACAGACAGCCAGAGAACCAGACAGACATAGAACTAGACAGTCAGCCAGAGAACCAGACAGACAGCTCTACCCTCAGGGCGTGTGGCGTGTCCCTCCCTCCCTCCCTACCCTCAAGGCGTGTGGCGTGTCCCTCCCCTCCTTACAATCAGGGCATGTAGTGTGTCCCTCACCTCCTTACAATCAGGGCACGTGGCGTGTCCCTCCCTCCCCTCCCTACCCTCAGGGCGTGTGGCGTGTCCCTCCCCTCCCTACCCTCAGGGCGTGTGGCGTGTCCCTCCCCTCTCTACCCTCAGGGCGTGTGGCGTGTCCCTCCCCTCCCTACCCTCAGGGCATGTGGCGTGTCCCTCCCCTCTCTACCCTCAGGGCGTGTGGCGTGTCCCTCCCCTCCCTACCCTCAGGGCGTGTGGCGTGTCCCTCCCCTCCTACCCTCAGGGCGTGTGGCGTGTCCCTCCCCTCCCTACCCTCAG
This sequence comes from Oncorhynchus mykiss, assembly GCF_057628025.1. NCBI lineage: Eukaryota > Metazoa > Chordata > Actinopteri > Salmoniformes > Salmonidae > Oncorhynchus > Oncorhynchus mykiss. Next base: position 6,009,241 of record NC_143037.1, on the reverse strand, counting down.
GGCGTGTGGCGTGTCCCTCCCCTCCCTACCCTCAGGGCGTGTGGCGTGTCCCTCCCCTCCCTACCATCAGGGCGTGTGGCGTGTCCCTCCCCTCCCTACCCTCAGGGCGTGTGGCGTGTCCCTCCCCTCTCTACCCTCAGGGCGTGTGGCGTGTCCCTCCCTCTCTACCCTCAGGGCGTGTGGCGTGTCCCTCCCCTCCCTACCCTCAGGGCGTGTGGCGTATCCCTCCCCTCCCTACCCTCAGGGCGTGTGGCGTGTCCCTCCCCTCCCTAACCTCAGGGCGTGTGGCGTGTCCCTCCCCTCCCTACCCTCAGGGCGTGTGGCGTGTCCCTCCCCTCCCTACCATCAGGGCGTGTGGCGTGTCCCTCCCCTCCCTACCCTCAGGGCGTGTGGCGTGTCCCTCCCCTCCCTACCCTCAGGGCGTGAGGTGTGTCCCTCCCCTCCCTACCCTCAGGGCGTGTGGCGTGTCCCTCCCCTCCCTACCATCAGGGCGTGTGGCGTGTCCCTCCCCTCCCTACCCTCAGGGCGTGTGGCGTGTCCCTCCCCTCCCTACCCTCAGGGCGTGTGGCGTGTCCCTCCCCTCCCTACCCTCAGGGCGTGTGGCGTGTACCTCCCCTCCCTACCCTCAGGGCGTGTGGCGTGTCCCTCCCCTCCCTACCCTCAGGGCGTGTGGCGTATCCCTCCCTCCCTACCCTCAGGGCGTGTGGTGTGTCCCTCCCTCCCTACCATCAGGGCATGTGGCGTGTCCCTCCCCTCCCTACCATCAGGGCGTGTGGCGTGTCCCTCCCCTCCCTACCCTAAGGGGTGTGGCGTGTCCCTCCCCGCCCTACCATCAGGGCGTGTCCCTCCCTCCCTACCCTCAAGGCGTGTCCCTCCCATCCCTACCCTCAAGGCGTGTGGCGTGTACCTACCTTCCCTACCCTCAGGGCGTGTGGCGTGTCCCTCCCCTCCCTACCCTCAGGGCGTGTGGCGTGTCCCTCCCCTCCCTACCCTCAGGGCGTGTGGCGTGTCCCTCCCCTCCCTACCATCAGGGCGTGTGGCGTGTCCTGTGTGCAGTAAATCCTCAGGATGTAGTCCAGGGAGAGACAGGGGGCTCTGGGGGCGAACAGGGCCAGCTGTAGCCTCTTACAGGCGGGCTGGGGAGGGCAGGACTGGCCCACTAGACTGTAGGTCCCCAACTGTTCCATCACCACGTGGCAGTTTGACTCCTCTAGCTGGAGGTAGCAGGGGGACGATAGACTCTCCTCTCCCACCGTCAGCACCTCCTAGTGGCAGGATAGAGGTAGTGCAGAGTAGAAGGGGTTAAAGAAGTGACTGGAGACTTCTGGACATAAACATTTACATAATCTATTCTGGCATCAGGGTAAAGAAGAATTAAAATTAAAGTGAGTAAAGATTTAGGACATTATAGGACACAGAAATGCATCCAGCCCGGTAGAGACAGCAGAGGTGACCTGTCATCCAGCCCGGTAGAGACAGCAGAGGTGACCTGTCATCCAGCCCAACAGAGACAGCAGAGGTGACCTGTCAACCAGCCCGGTAGAGACAGCAGAGGTGACCTGTCATCCAGCCCGGTAGAGACAGCAGAGTTGACCTGTCAACCAGCCCGGTAGAGACAGCAGAGGTGACCTGTCATCCAGTAGAGACAGCAGAGGTGACCTGTCATCCAGCCTGGTAGAGACAGCAGAGGTGACCTGTCATCAGGCCCGGTAGAGACAGCAGAGGTGACCTGCCAACCAGCCCGGTAGAGACAGCAGAGGTGACCTGTCATCCAGCCCGGTAGAGACAGCAGAGGTGACCTGTCATCCAGTAGAGACAGCAGAGGTGACCTGTCAACCAGCCCAATAGAGATAGCAGAGGTGACCTGTCATCCAGTAGAGACAGCAGAGGTGACCTGTCATCCAGCCCGACAGAGACAGCAGAGTTGACCTGCCATCCATTAGAGACAGCAGAGGTGACCTGTCATCCAGTAGAGACAGCAGAGGTGACCTATCATCCAGCCCGGTAGAGACAGCAGAGGTGCCCTGTCATCCAGCCCGGTAGAGACAGCAGAGGTGACCTGTCATCCAGTAGAGACAGCAGAGGTGACCTGTCATCCAGTAGAGACAGCAGAGGTGACCTATCATCCAGCCCGGTAGAGACAGCAGAGGTGCCCTGTCATCCAGCCCGGTAGAGACAGCAGAGGTGACCTGTCATCCAGTAGAGACAGCAGAGGTGACCTGTCATCCAGTAGAGACAGCAGAGGTGACCTGTCATCCAGTAGAGACAGCAGAGGTGACCTGTCATCCAGCCCGGTAGAGATAGCAGAGATTACCTGTCATCCAGCCCGGTAGAGACAGCAGAGATGACCTGTCATCCAGCCCAGTAGAGACAGCAGAGGTGACCTGTCATCCAGCCCGGTAGAGACAGCAGAGATGACCTGTCATCCAGTAGAGACAGCAGAGGTGACCTGTCATCCAGCCCGGTAGAGACAGCAGAGATGACCTGTCATCCAGTAGAGACAGCAGAGGTGACCTGTCATCCAGCCCGGTAGAGACAGCAGAGGTGACCTGTCATCCAGTCCGGTAGAGACAGCAGAGGTGACCTGTCATCCAGTGGAGACAGCAGAGGTGACCTGTCATCCAGTAGAGACAGCAGAGGTGACCTGTCATCCAGCCCGGTAGAGATAGCAGAGATGACCTGTCATCCAGTAGAGACAGCAGAGGTGACCTGTCATCCAGCCCGGTAGAGACAGCAGAGGTGACCTGTCATCCAGTAGAGACAGCAGAGGTGACCTGTCAACCAGCCCGATAGAGATAGCAGAGGTGACCTGTCATCCAGTAGAGACAGCAGAGGTGACCTGTCATCCAGCCTGGTAGAGACAGCAGAGGTGACCTGTCATCCAGCCCGGTAGAGACAGCAGAGGTGACCTGTCATCCAGTAGAGACAGCAGAGGTGACCTGTCATCCAGCCTGGTAGAGACAGCAGAGGTGACCTGTCATCCAGCCCGGTAGAGACAGCAGAGGTGACCTGTCATCCAGCCCGACAGAGACAGCAGAGGTGACCTGTCATCCAGCCCGGTAGAGACAGCAGAGGTGACCTGTCATCCAGCCCGGTAGAGACAGCAGAGTTGACCAGTCATCCAGCCCGACAGAGACAGCAGAGTTGACCTGCCATCCATTAGAGACAGCAGAGGTGACCTGTCATCCAGTAGAGACAGCAGAGGTGACCTATCATCCAGCCCGGTAGAGACAGCAAAGGTGCCCTGTCATCCAGCCCGGTAGAGACAGCAGAGGTGACCTGTCATCCAGTAGAGACAGCAGAGGTGACCTGTCATCCAGTAGAGACAGCAGAGGTGACCTATCATCCAGCCCGGTAGAGACAGCAGAGGTGCCCTGTCATCCAGCCCGGTAGAGACAGCAGAGGTGACCTGTCATCCAGTAGAGACAGCAGAGGTGACCTGTCATCCAGTAGAGACAGCAGAGGTGACCTGTCATCCAGTAGAGACAGCAGAGGTGACCTGTCATCCAGCCCGGTAGAGATAGCAGAGATTACCTGTCATCCAGCCCGGTAGAGACAGCAGAGATGACCTGTCATCCAGCCCAGTAGAGACAGCAGAGGTGACCTGTCATCCAGCCCGGTAGAGACAGCAGAGATGACCTGTCATCCAGTAGAGACAGCAGAGGTGACCTGTCATCCAGCCCGGTAGAGATAGCAGAGATGACCTGTCATCCAGTAGAGACAGCAGAGGTGACCTGTCATCCAGCCCGGTAGAGACAGCAGAGGTGACCTGTCATCCAGTCCGGTAGAGACAGCAGAGATGACCTGTCCAGATCATGTTCCAACTTCTCATTTGGAATCTCTGTATTTTACAAGAACACCTTATTTCTGATTATGACCTTCGACCCTATTTCATCATCTCTAGTCTACAGCACATTTTCTCAACTGTTTCCTGTGCCAAGTAGCCTAGTGGTTAGAGGGTTGGGCCAGTAACCAAAATGGTTGCTGGATTGAATCCCCGAGCTGACAAGGCAAAAAAATCTGTCATTCTGCCCATTGAGCAAGGCAGTTAACTCACAGTTCCCCGCACCTCTCTGATTCACAGGGGTTGGGTTAAATGCAGAAGACACATTTCAGTTGAATACATTCAGTTGTACAACTGACTAGGTATCCCCCTCTTTGTCTGTCTTCTTCCTTCCCTCCCTCCTTCTCTCTCTCTTCTTCCCTCCCTCTCTCTGTCTCTCCTCCCCCCTCCCTCCTTCTCTCTCTCTTCTTCCCTCCCTCTCTCTGTCTCTCCTCCTCCCCTCCCTCCTTCTCTCTCTCTTCTTCCCTCTCTCGGTCTCTCGGTCTCTCCTCCTCCCCTCCCTCCTTCTCACTCTCTTCTTCCCTCCCTCTCTCTGTCTCTCCTCCCCCCTCCCTCCTTCTCTCTCTCTCTTCTTCCCTCCCTCTCTCTGTCTCTCCTCCTCCCCTCCCTCCTTCTCTCTTTCTTCTTCCCTCCCTCTCTCTGTCGCTCCTCCCCCTGGCCCCTTCCTTCTCTCTCTCTTCTTCCCTCCCGCTCTCTGTCTCTCCTCCCCCCTCCCTCCTTCTCTCTCTCTTCTTCCCTCCCTCTCTCTGTCTCTCCTCCTCCCCTCCCTCCTCCTCTCTCTCTTCCTCCCTCCCTCTCTCGGTCTCTCCTCCTCCCCTCCCTCCTTCTCTCTCTCTTCTTCCCTCCCTCTCTCTGTCTCTCCTCCCCCCTCCCTCCTTCTCTCTCTCTCTTCTTCCCTCCCTCTCTCTGTCTCTCCTCCTCCCCTCCCTCCTTCTCTCTCTCTTCTTCCCTCCCTCTCTCTGTCTCTCCTCCTCCCCTCCCTCTTTCTCTCTCTCTTCTTCCCTCCCTCTCTGTCTCTCCCCCCCGGCCCCCTCCTTCTCTCTCTCTTCTTCCCTCCCTCTCTCTGTCTCCCCCCAGGCCCCTTCCTTCTCTCTCTCTTCTTCCCTCCCTCTCTCTATCTCTCCTCCTCCCCTCCCTCCTTCTCTCTCTCTTCTTCCCTCCCTCTCTCTGTCCCCCCCGGCCCCTTCCTTCTCTCTCTCTTCTTCCCTCCCTCTCTCTGTCTCTCCTCCTCCCCTCCCTCCTTCTCTCTCTCTTCTTCCCTCCCTCTCTCTGTCTCTCCTCCCCCCTCCCTCCTTCTCTGTCTCTCTTCTTCCCTCCCTCTCTCTGTCTCTCCTCCTCCCCTCCCTCCTTCTCTCTTTCTTCTTCCCTCCCTCTCTCTGTCTTCTTCCTTCCCTCCCTCCTTCTCTCTCTCTTCTTCCCTCCTGTCCTCTGTGTCGCTCCTCCCCCTGGCCCCTTCCTTCTCTCTCTCTTCTTCCCTCCCTCTCTCTGTCTCTCCTCCCCCCTCCCTCCTTCTCTCTCTCTTCTTCCCTCCCTCTCTCTGTCTCTCCTCCTCCCCTCCCTCCTTCTCTCTCTCTTCTTCCCTCCCTCTCTCGGTCTCTCCTCCTCCCCTCCCTCCTTCTCTCTCTCTTCTTCCCTCCCTCTCTCTCCTCCCCCCTCCCTCCTTCTCTCTCTCTCTTCTTCCCTCCCTCTCTCTGTCTCTCCTCCTCCCCTCCCTCCTTCTCTCTCTCTTCTTCCCTCCCTCTCTCTGTCTCTCCTCCTCCCCTCCCTCCTTCTCTCTCTTCTTCCCTCCCTCTCTGTCTCTCCCCCCCCGCCCCCTCCTTCTCTCTCTCTTCTTCCCTCCCTCTCTCTGTCTCCCCCCCCCGGCCCCTTCCTTCTCTCTCTCTTCTTCCCTCCCTCTCTCTGTCCCCCCCCCCCCCGGCCCCTTCCTTCTCTCTCTCTTCTTCCCTCCCTCTCTCTGTCTCTCCTCCTCCCCTCCCTCCTTCTCTCTCTCTTCTTCCCTCCCTCTCTCTGTCCCCCCCCCTCCTTCTCTCTCCCTTCCCATGTCTCACCTCCCATGCCCCTTGGTGTGTCTGTGTCTTGAGGGTGAGGGTCCAGTCTGGTGTTGGGGTATCTAGCTGGGCACAGTGTGGCAGAGTGAGGACCACAGGTCGACTCAGCAGCATGCCTGATGGACCACAGCTCACCACCGGGCTCAGCACTGTCTGACTGCCCTCCGACGGCAACCTAGAATAATATATAGTAATAACCCTGTTAATAACACATAGTAATAACCCTGTCTCATCCATGACCTCCGAGGATAACCTAGAATAATATATAGTAATAACATGTTAGTAACACATAGTAATAACCCTGTTAATAACACATAGTAATAACCCTGTTAATAACACATAGTAATAACCCTGTTAATAACACATAGTAATAACATGTTAATAACACATAGTAATAACCCTGTCTCATCCATGACCTCCGAGGATAACCTAGAATAATATATAGTAATAACCCTGTTAATAACACATAGTAATAACCCTGTTAATAACACATAGTAATAACCCTGTCTCATCCATGACCTCCAACGGTAACCTATAATAATATATAGTAATAACATGTTAATAACCCTGTCTCAACCATGACCTCCGACGGCAACCTAGAAAACACTAAGAGACAAGAACATCGGTGTCCTTTTTAAATGATTGTTCACTTTACCTTAACACTTGAACATCCTTGAGAAACCAGATTGGATGTCAACATTTGAGCCTGCCTGACCGTAGAGAGACCGCAAGAATCATTTCACTCAACTCAAAGCGGATCAACAGTACTTTAGAGTAAACATGTCACAGAGAAGTTATGAACTGAAAATCGGTGGTGGGGAGAAAAAACGTCATACTTGAGTCCGCCAGATCAGAGGCAGACGGGATGACCAAGGATGTTTTCTTGATACGTGTGTGCATCTGACCATTTTCCTGTCAAAATGTAACGAGTACTTTTGGGTGACAGGGAAAATGTACGTTAAAAGTACTTTATTTAAAAAAGTTAAAAGTTAAAAGTACTTTATTTTAAAAGTTAAAAGTACTTTATTTTAAAAGTTAAAAGTTAAAAGTACTTTATTTTAAAAGTTAAAAGTTAAAAGTACTTTATTTTAAAAGTTAAAAGTACTTTATTTTAAAAGTTAAAAGTTAAAAGTACTTTATTTTAAAAGTTAAAAGTACTTTATTTTAAAAGTTAAAAGTTAAAAGTACTTTATTTTAAAAGTTAAAAGTTAAAAGTACTTTATTTTAAAAGTTAAAAGTTAAAAGTACTTTATTTTAAAAGTTAAAAGTTAAAAGTACTTTATTTTAAAAGTTAAAAGTTAGAAGTACTTTATCTTAAAAGTTAAAAGTACTTTATCTTAAAAGTTAGAAGTACTTTATCTTAAAAGTTAAAAGTACTTTATTTTAAAAGTTAAAAGTTAAAAGTACTTTATTTTAAAAGCTAAAAGTTAAAAGTACTTTATTTTAAAAGTTAAAAGTTAAAAGTACTTTATTTTAAAAGTTAAAAGTACTTTATTTTCTTTTGGAATGTAAGTGAAGTAAAAGTAAAAGTTGTCAAAAAATATAAATAGTAAAGTACAGATACCCCCCCCCCCCCCCAAAATGACTTTAATAAATACTTTAAAGTATTTTAACATAAGTACTTTCCACCACTGCTGAAAATCAAGGTCAAAAATCAACTTTAAAATCCCAAATAGCACCCTATTCCCTAAATATACGCATTTAGCATCGGCGCAAAAAATCATGACCGCCCACTGATTTATTCATATGTTTTATGATGTATGATACAAAAATAAACATTGGGAGAAATATATTGTTCAATAATATCATGTTCGAGATCTAACAATCAACTAATTAAAAAGTGAACAGTCAGGGGAGAATCTAAAATATCCCCAAATGTCACTCTGATAGCATAGGAACAAGACAGAAGCTTAATGGCAAAATGTGTAGAATTTAAAGGAAACTCGTTTTAAAACTGTAAAATGTTGTCTCTGGACCATGTCAACATGTGTAGAATTGCAGTAAATTAGCTTTAAAACAGCAAAATGTTGTCTCTGCGGCCAAGAGGAGGGCCTCTAAATCCGGACCATTGGCCACGCCCACTACCACTGTGTGTGTCTGTGTGTAGGTACAAGGGGAGGGCCTCTAAATCCGGACCATTGGCCACGCCCACTACCACTGTGTGTGTCTGTGTGTAGGTACAAGGGGAGGGCCTCTAAATCCGGACCATTGGCCACGCCCACTACCACTGTGTGTGTCTGTGTGTAGGTACAAGGGTAGGGCCTCTAAATCCAGACCATTGGCCACGCCCACTACCACTGTGTGTGTCTGTGTGTAGGTACAAGGGGAGGGCCTCTAAATCCGGACCATTGGCCACGCCCACTACCACTGTGTGTGTCTGTGTGTAGGTACAAGGGGAGGGCCTCTAAATCCGGCCCATTGGCCACGCCCACTACCACTGTGTGTGTCTGTGTGTAGGTACAAGGGGAGGGCCTCTAAATCCAGACCATTGGCCACGCCCACTACCACTGTGTGTGTCTGTGTGTAGGTACAAGGGGAGGTGACCTTGGATGAGTCTAGTTTACTTACATGGTTTTCTCCCACTTGTTGATGGTGAGGTAGATCTCATAGAACTTCCCCTGAGGAATAGTACCTGGTGGAACCAACAGACTCACACCTAGAGAGAGGAGAGAGGGGGAGAGGGGAGGAGAGAGAGAGGAGAAAGGAGGAGAGAGGGGGGAGAGGAGAGAGGGGGAGAGGGGAGGAGAGAGAGGGGGAGAGGAGAGAGAGAGAGAGAGAGAGAGAGAGAGAGAGGAGAGAGAGAGAGGAGAGAGGAGAGAGAGAGGAGAGAGAGGGGAAAGAGAGAGAGAGAGAGGAGAGAGAGAGAGAGGAGAGAGGAGGAGAGAGGGGGGAGAGGGGAGAGAGGAGAGGAGAGAGAGGGGGGAGAGGAGAGATAGAGAGAGAGAGAGGAGAGAGAAAGAGGAGAGAGGAGGAGAGAGGGGGGAGAGGGGAGGAGAGAGGGGGGAGATTAGCGAGAGAGAGAGGAGAGAGGAGAGAGAGAGAGAGGAGAGAGGAGAGGGGAAAGAGAGAGAGAGAGGAGAGAGAGAGAGAGATAGAGAGAAGAGAGGAGAGAGAGGAGAGAGGAGAGAGAGAGGAGAGAGAGAGAGCGGAAAGAGAGAGAGAGAGAGAGAGAGAGAGAGAGAGAGAGAGAGAGAGAAAGTGTGTGTATGACAATGTGTTACCTGTTTGTGTTTGTGTGTGTCTGTATGATATGACTGTGTGTAGCCTACCTGTGTTAGGGATGGCAAGGCGTCCCCCCAGGTTGCCCAGGGTTACAGAGGTGCTGTGACCAGGCTCTCTGGACAGTGTATGGTGCACGTCTCTGTCAAGGTCACATTCAAGTTCAGAGTTTTACCACACACACATAGCAGTCAATATAAACTGTGTTGGAGATGTGTGTGTATCTTACCTGTCCCGTACCATGGTGACCCCCATGCCAACATGTTTCAGGCTGAGGATCTCAGGGTCGCTGTGGCCCTCTGCTGGTAACTCCAGGGATGACAGGTTAGATGAGTTGTACATCTTTATTTGAGAGAGAAAAAAAACAACATACACTGAACAAAAAAATTATACATGTAACAATTTACACGATTTTTACTGAGTTACAGTTCATATAAGGAAATCAGTCGATTGAAATGAATTAATTCGGCCCTAATCTATGGATTTCACATGACTGGGCAGGGGCGAGAGGAGAGAGGAGAGAAAGATGGGAAAGAGAGAGAGAGAGAGAGAGAGAGAGAAGATATTCAGCGAGGAGAGAAGATAGAGAGGGGGAAGAGAGGAGAGGAGACAGAGGAAAGAAATAGAAGGAGAGAGAGGAAGGGAGAGAAGAGATACAGAGAGGAGGAGAGACAAAGAGAGGCAGAAAGAGGAGAGAGGAGAGAGACGGAGGGAGAGAAAGAGAAAAGCAGAGGGAAAGAGAGAGAGAGGTTTAGATCAGTTTATTAGTTAATAGCTTCTGTGTGTGTGTGTGGTTAATTCAGCCCTAGGCTGGGCAGGGGCACAGCCATGAGTATAGAACATCATGAAACATGGGATCAACACTTTACATGATGCGTTTCTATTTTTTGTTCAGTATATATTATAAGCCTTAAAATAGGACATTATAAATGCTGAAACAGGCTGTGGGTAAAGTGTTACCATTTCAATGTATTGCGTTTTCAGTGCGTTCATTCATTGCTGTTTCATTCACAGTACAACTTATTGAATTATTGAATTTACGAATATGTAATTAAAACATGTCTGAAAACCTGATGAAGACAGCTGGTTAACGTTGGCTAAACAATATTAAATGTATTAAATCAAAATGGCTATCTTCTTTTCTTTTCAATCTTTTCATTTGTATGAGTTTACAAATATACACCAAACATATACCATTCACCACACATCAAACATACACCATACACCATACACAATTCACTATACACCAAACATACACCACACACCATACACCAAACATACACCATACACCATACACCAAACATACACCATACACCATACACTATACACCACACACCACACACCATATAACCCATACACCATACACCAACCACACACCATACATCATACACCATCGATTAAACACCATACACCATACACCATATAACCCATACACCATACACCAGCCACCATATAACCCATACACCATACACCATCGATTAAACACCATTCACCAAACACCAACCACCATACACCATACACTATACACCACACACCACACACCATATAACCCATACACCATACACCAACCACACACCATACATCATACACCATCGATTAAACACCATACACCATACACCATATAACCCATACACCATACACCAACCACACACCATACATCATACACCATCGATTAAACACCATACACCATACACCATATAACCCATACACCATACACCAACCACACACCATACATCATACACCATCGATTAAACACCATACACCATACACCATATAACCCATACACCATACACCAACCACCATACAACCCATACACCATACACCATCGATTAAACACCATTCACCAAACACCATACACCATACACCATATAACCCATACACCATACACCAACCACACACCATACACCATACACTATACACCACACACCATATAACCCATACACCATACACCAACCACCATACAACCCATACACCATACACCATCGATTAAACACCATTCACCAAACACCATACACCATACACCATATAACCCATACACCATACACCAACCACCATACAACCCATACACCATACACCATCGATTAAACACCATACACCATACACCATACACCATATAACCCATACACCAAATAACCCATACACCAAACATACACCATACACCATATAGCCCATACACCATTCACCAAACACCATACAACCCATACACCATACACCATTGATTAAACACCATACACCAAACACCATACACTATATAACCCATACACCATACACCAAATATGACTATTATACCATAAAATGTCAACATGTTTTTCTTAGCCACTCTGCTTCTGCTTGGGGTCTAAAGCACTTTGCTGATGTAAAAATGGATTTATAAATACATTTGATTGACCTGAATTCAAACGCACGCACGCACACACACACACACACACACACACACACACGCACGCACACACACACACACACACACACACACACACACACACACACACGAACACACACACACACACACACACACACACACACACACACACACACACACACACACTCACACACACACACACACACACACACACACACACACACACACACACACACACACACACACACACACACACACACACACACACACGAACACACACACACACACACACACACACACACACACACACACACACACACACACACACACACACACACACGAACACACACACACACACACACACACACACACACACACACTCACACACACACACACACACACACACACACACACACACACACACACACACACACACACACACACACACACACACACACACACACATACTCACTTTGATCTTAAGGCTGGGCAGGGGGTCCAGCAGGGGAGAGGTTGTCATGGGGATCTTGTGGTGACCATCGTTGGCACCCTGCTGCAGGGAGAAGAGAGGATCCCTGAAGGTACACGCTGTGGCTGTCAGGTCTGGGGGCGCAGAGGGGTGGAGGAGGTGAGGGTTGTCTGCGGGAGGAGTGGAGTTTTGGTAGCAGTGGATAGCCAGGTCCAGAGATCACAGACAACCAGGTAAACAACAACATGTTGAGGAGAGAGAGACAGGTAATGGATGAGAATATATTGATTATATTGATTACTTGAAGATCAAAGTAAGATAATTAGTGGTCTAGTTTAGAAAGCTTAGGAGCAAACTGAGGTAGTTAGGAGCAAACTGAGGTAGTTACGAGCAAACTGAGGTAGTTAGGAACAAACTGAGGTAGTTAGGAACAAACTGAGGTAGTTAGGAGCAAACTGAGGTAGTTAGGAGCAAACTGAGGTAGTTACGAGCACACTGAGGTAGTTAGGAACAAACTGAGGTAGTTAGGAACAAACTGAGGTGGTGTTTCACAAACTGAGGTGGTTAGGAACAAACTGAGGTAGTTAGGAGCAAACTGAGGTAGTTAGGAGCAAACAGGTAGTTAGGAGCAAACTGGGGTAGTGTTTCACAAACTGAGGTGGTTAGGAACAAACTGAGGTGGTTAGGAGCAAACTGAGGTAGTTAGGAACAAACTGAGGTAGTTAGGAGCAAACTGAGGTAGTTAGGAGCAAACTGAGGTAGTTAGGAGCAAACTGAGGTAGTTAGGAGCAAACTGAGGTAGTTAGGAACAAACTGAGGTAGTTAGGAGCAAACTGAGGTAGTTAGGAGCAAACTGAGGTAGTTAGGAGCAAACTGAGGTAGTTAGGAGCAAACTGAGGTAGTTAGGAGCAAACTGAGGTGTAGACAAACTACTAGCTGATATACAAGTTTGGAGATCAAGAACAGCTAAAAAAAAAAGGTGATTAAAAAGAATTGAAAGAACAGACTGAGGAAGAGAGACAGGTAGAAACGGATTTAAGATCAAAGTAGGAGAATAGGCTGTCTGGTTTTTAGAAAGCAGAGAGAACTATCCACGTGGAACCAGATGTCTAACCTAGACGACACGAGACAGCAAACCGTGGTGGACTCACCCTGTCTGGGTGGTTTATAGTTGCCGGGCTGGAAGGCTGTGGTGAGGGCGGAGGAGGAGTCAGTGATATCGCCGTGGAGATGGCGACAGTTGCGTCGGTATGCCAACACCCCCACACACAGCACCAGCACCACACACAGTAACAGCGCCCCCACCAGGCCAGCGTACACCGTTACACCCATACCAGGGTCCATTGCTGAGAGAGAGAGAGAGAGAGAGAGAGAGAAAGAGAGAGAGAGGGAGAGAGAGAGAGGGAGAGAGGGAGGAGAGAGAGGGTTAGGGCATTGCATGGACACACACGCCACACACACACACACACACGCCACACACACACACACACACACACACACACACACACACAGTTAGATACACCAACACAGGCCAAGAGGAAAAGAAGGGCCAAACAGACAGACATCCTTCTGAACAAGTTGAAACAGTCTAACAGGATCTATTCTCCATTCAACCTTTCTCCTGTCTGAAGACACTGTCCTCGAGAGCTCTGAATAACAACAGCAAATATTGGAGGATTGCAGTAGACTGTTGTTGTCATTGTTGAGTTGTTGAAGGTGAAAACATTCAGTTCTCCCACTACACCTCCTCGCCAGCAGGGGTAGCTGTTGTCTACATTAGGAACGTTTGTGTAAAGGATGGGAAGGGAGGGGTGCCAGGGATTAAACCTCACCAGTTCCCTGTTCTCTCCTCTGCACTTCTCTCCTGTTCCTCTCCCTCTCCCCCTCTCCTCCTTTCCCCACATACTAACCTCCTCTCCTCTCCTCCTTTCCCCACATACTAACCTCCTCTCCTCTCCTCTCCTCTCCTCTCCTCTCCTCTCCTCTCCTCTCCTCTCCTCTCCTCTCCTCTCCTCTCCTCTCCTCTCCTCTCCTCTCCTCTCTCCTGCTGTGTGATCGTTTCTGACTAGCCTGCACACAGTGCTGCCTTGGCCTGCTTAGCCCTGACTCCACCACACTAACACAGAAAGAGACAGGCGTAAAACAGGAGGAAGAGAGAAAGAGAAGAGTGGAGAACAGAGGAGCTGAGGTATTATATATGGGAAGATAAAATGTGATTAAGAAGAGGAACAGGACTAGAAGTTAGAGGAGGGAAAGAGGGGAGGGATTAAGGTGAGAGGAGAAAAGAGGAGTGGAGAGGAAGAGAAGAGGAGAGGGGAAGAGGAGAGGAGGGAAGGAGAGAGGAGGCGAGAAGGAGAGGGGAAGAAAGGAGGAGAGTGGAAGAGTGGAGGAGAGGGGAAGAGGAGAGGAGGGAAGGAGAGGGGAGAAGAAGAGAAGGGAAGGAGAGAGGAGGGGAGAAGGAGAGGGGAAGAGAGGAGGAGAGGGGAAGAGGAGAGAAGGAGAGAGGAGGCGAGAAGGAGAGGGGAAGAAAGGAGGAGAGTGGAAGAGTGGAGGAGAGGGGAAGAGGAGAGGAGGGAAGGAGAGGGGAGAAGAAGAGAAGGGAAGGAGAGAGGAGGGGAGAAGGAGAGGGGAAGAGAGGAGGAGAGTGGAAGAGAGGAGGAGAGGGGAAGAGGAGAGGAGGGAAGGAGAGAGGAGGGGAGAAGGAGAGGGGAAGAAAGGAGGAGAGTGGAAGAGTGGAGGAGAGGGGAAGAGGAGAGGAGGGAAGGAGAGGGGAGAAGGAGAGGATGAGAAAGGAGTAGAGAGGACGAGAGGAGGAGAGAAGTATTCAGAGGACAGACAAAGCAAAAAATGTACAGACTAAAGTACAAGAGAAGGAAAAGGTAGAAGAGGAGAGCCTGAGGCGCAGCGGAGGAGCGGAGTGGAGCTCTCACGCTCACGTGGTGCGACAGGACTGGATCAGACAGCCGTCCTTACTTATTACCACAGGAATGGAACAATAGCGAATTAGGTGCATTACTGTAGAGCGTCCTTCCCCTGAGACCACGTCACATCCAGCTGAAGAACATTAGCATCACATGTACTGTAAAATATATTACTATATATTATTGATGACTTAAAACCAGATATAACATCAAGTTAGGTCCCTCAACAAGTCTTAATGCTCTAGTACTTCTAGTTTATATGTAAAATATATTACTATATATTATTGATGACTTAAAACCCGATATAACATCAAGTTAGGTCCCTCAACAAGTCTTAATGCTCTAGTACCAGTCTTAACGCTCTACTACAAGTCTTAATGCTCTAGTACCAGTCTTAATACTCTAGTACCAGTCTTAATGCTCTAGTACATGTCTTAATGCTCTAGTACAAGTCTTAATGCTCTAGTACCAGTCTTAATGCTCCAGTACCAGTCGTAATGCTCTAGAACCAGTCTTAATGCTCTAGTACCAGTCTTAATGCTCTAGAACCAGTCTTAATGCTCTAGAACCAGTCTTAATGCTCTAGTACCAGTCTTAATGCTCTAGAACCAGTCTTAATGCTCTAGTACCAGTCTTAATGCTCTAGTACCAGTCTGAATGCTCTAGTACCAGTCTTAATGCTCTAGTACAAGTCTTGATGCTCTAGTACCAGTCTTAATGCTCTAGTACAAGTCTTAATGCTCTAGTACAAGTCTTAATGCTCTAGAACCAGTCTTAATGCTCTAGTACCAGTCTTAATGCTCCAGTACAAGTCTTAATGCTCTAGTACACGTCTTAATGCTCTAGTACCAGTCTTAATGCTCTAGTACCAGTCTTAATGCTCCAGTACAAGTCTTAATGCTCTAGTACAAGTCTTAATGCGCTAGTACAAGTCTTAATGCTCTAGTACAAGTCTTAATGCTCTAGTACCAGTCTTAATGCTCTAGTACAAGTCTTAATGCTCTAGTACAAGTCTTAATGCTCTAGTACAAGTCTTAATGCTCTAGTACCAGTCTTAATGCTCTAGTACCAGTCTTAATGCTCTAGTACCAGTCTTAATGCACTAGTACAAGTCTTAATGCTCTAGTACAAGTCTTAATGCTCTAGTACAAGTCTTAATGCTCTAGTACCAGTCTTAATGCTCTAGTACCAGTCTTAATGCTCTAGTACCAGTCTTAATGCTTTAGTACCAGTCTTAATGCTCTAGTACTAGTTTAAATTATTAAGAACATCCATGTAACTGCCAAAATAAAGGAAACACGTGGAGTAAATGAGGGATACAAATTACACTGCTCAACAAAATATAAGGGTACACTTAAACAACACAATGTAACTCCAAGTCAATCACACTTCTGTGAAATCAAACTGTCCACTTAGAAAGCAACAATGATTGACAATACATTTGACATGCTGTTGTGCAAATGGAATAGACAACAGGTGGAAATTATAGGCAATTAGCAAGACACCCCCAATAAAGGAGTGGTTCTGCAGGTGGTGACCACAGACCACTTCTCAGTTCCTATGCTTCATGGCTGATGTTTTGGTCCCTTTTGAATGCTGGCGGTGCTTTCACTCTAGTGGTAGCATGAGACGGAGTCTACAACCCACACAAGTGGCTCAGGTAGTGCAGCTCATCCAGGATGACACATCAATGCGAGCTGTGGCAAGAAGGTTTGCTGTGTCTGTCAGCGTAGTATCCAGAGCATGGAGGCACTACCAGGAGACAGGCCAGTACATCAGGAGACGTGGAGGAGGCCGTAGGAGGGCAACAACCCAGCAGCAGGACCGCTACCTCCGCCTTTGTGCAAGGAGGAGCAGGAGGAGCACTGCCAGAGCCCTGCAAAATGACCTCCAGCAGGCCACAAATGTGCATGTGTCTGCTCAAACGGTCAGAAACAGACTCCATGAGGGAGGTATGAGGGCCTGCTTACAGCCCAACACCATGCAGGACGTTTGGCATTTGCCAGAGAACACCAAGATTGGCAAATTCGCCACTGGCGCCCTGTGCTCTTCACAGATGAAAGCAGGTTCACACTGAACACATGTGACAGACGTGACAGTCTGGAGACACCGTTGAGAACGTTCTGCTGCCTGCAACATCCTCCAGCATGACCGGTTTGGCGGTGGGTCAGTCATGGTGTGGGTTGGCATTTCTTTGGGGGGCCGGACAGCCCTCCATGTGCTCGCCAGAGGTAGCCTGACTGCCATTAGGTACTGTGTGATTTTGTTGTCAGCACATTCAACCATGTAAAGAAAAAAGTATTTAATAAGAATATTTTATTCATTCAGATCTAGGATGTGTTATTTTAGTGCTCCCTTTATTTTTTTGAGCAGTGTATATTGAAAGCAGGTGCTTCTTGAGACATTATTTTGGCTTCCATGGCTACGCCCTCATAGGATGACATCACCCCCCCCCCCCCCCCCCACCAATGGGTGGTCACTGATTGGTTAGATCGACATGAAAACTATGTATGTAAACCATATATAGTGAACCATATATAGGTGAAATAAAAATCAATAAAAAATACCATGGCCGTCTCAGTCGCCATATCTCAACCTAATTAAACAATAAATGGGAGACTCTGGAGTGGCAGGCTGAGACAACACCTTTCTGTCACCATCAACAAAACACTAAATGGGAGACTCTGGAGTGGCGGGCTGAGACAACACCTTCCGTCACCATCAACAAAACACTAAATGGGAGACTCTGGAGTGGCGGGCTGAGACAACACCTTCCGTCACCATCAACAAAACACTAAATGGGAGACTCTGGAGTGGCGGGCTGAGACAACACCTTCCGTCACCATCAACAAAACACTAAATGGGAGACTCTGGAGTGGCGGGCTGAGACAACGCCTTCCGTCACCATCAACAAAACACTAAATGGGAGACTCTGGAGTGGCGGGCTGAGACAACACCTTCCGTCACCATCAACAAAACACTAAATGGGAGACTCTGGAGTGGCGGGCTGAGACAACACCTTCCGTCACCATCAACAAAACACTAAATGAATTTCTCGTGGAAGGAGGAAGAAAAGATTTGAAGGCTAGTAGCGTTTTTTTTTTCCCCGACACAGACCACATCTGCTCAGCCTTACTCTACCGTCAAGCCCTGTCCACTCTAGCATGTCAGACCTGTGTTAGGGGGGGGGGGGGGGGGGGTTCAACCTCGGTTCTTTGGTTCAGAGCCTTGCGTTACTCTCTCAGAGTTGACAAACTGGACAAGATTGGACAGCAGACATAACCCGGGGTGGATAACAGACATAACCCGGGGTGGATAACAGACATAACCCGGGGTGGATAACAGACAGAACCAGGGTGGACAACAGACAGAACCCGGGGTGGATAACAGACAGAACCAGGGTGGACAACAGACAGAACCGGGGTGGACAACAGACAGAACCAGGGTGGACAACAGACAGAACCAGGGTGGACAACAGACAGAACCGGGGTGGACAACAGACAGAACCGGGGTGGACAACAGACAGAACCGGGGTGGATAACAGACAGAACCAGGGTGGACAACAGACAGAACTGGGGTGAACAACAGACAGAACCGGGGTGGACAACAGGATGGACAACAGACAGAACCCGGGTGAACAACAGACAGAACCGGGGTGGACAACATACAGAACCAGGGTGGACAACAGACAGAACCAGGGTGGACAACAGACAGAACCAGGGTGGACAACAGACAGAACCCGGGTGAACAACAGACAGAACCGGGGTGCACAACAGGGTGGACAACAGACAGAACCAGGGTGGACAACAGGGTGGACAACAGACAGAACCCGGGTGAACAACAGACAGAACCGGGGTGGTCAACAGACAGAACCAGGGTGAACAACAGGGGGAACAACAGACAGAACCAGGGTGAACAACAGGGTGGACAACAGACAGAACCAGGGTGGACAACAGACAGAACCAGGGTGAACAACAGACAGAACCAGGGTGAACAACAGACAGAACCAGGGTGGACAACAGACAGAACCAGGGTGGACAACAGGGTGGACAACAGACAGAACCAGGGTGGACAGGAAGGTGAGGTGAGGCTATATCTGCCTATCAAATGGCACCCTATTCCCTATGTAGTGCACTACTTTAGACCAGGGCCCTATGGGGAATGGCACCCTATGCCCTATGTAGTGCACTACTTTAGACCAGGGCCCTATGGGGAATGGCACCCTATTCCCTATGTAGTGCACTACTTTAGACCGGAGCCCTATGGGGAATGGCACCCTATTCCCTATGTAGTGCACTACTTTAGACCGGAGCCCTATGGGGAATGGCACCCTATTCCCTATGTAGTGCACTACTTTAGACCAGGACCAATAGGGTGCCATTCCCCATAGTGCCCTGGTCTAAAGTAGTGCACTACATAGGGAATAGGGTGCCATTCCCCATAGGGCCCTGGTCTAAAGTAGTGCACTACATAGGGAATAGGGTGCCAATGGGGACGTAGCCCTACAGTGGAGTACATCTGAGGCGACATGGAGGTGGGGTGACATTTCTACACAGACAGGACATTACATGCAATGTGTGTGTGTGTGTGTGTGTGTGTGTGTGTGTACAGGCCAGCACATGTGCTATGATGACTCCTTAACTGCACACTCACTCACTCACTCACTCACTCGCACGCACGCACGCACACACACACACACGCGTACTCACACACACACACACACACACACACACACACACACACACACACACACACACACACACACACACACACACACACACACACACACACACACACACACACACACTCACACACACACGCTTGTATGTAGGCATGCACACTAATGGAAAGACAGCGGGTGGGGGGGGGGGGGGGGGTAAACAGGAAGGACACAGAGTAAAGTGATGTAAAGGTGAAAGGTCATGTAGAGGTGAACTCACGATAACTGGTGTGTTCAATAGAAGCCTTCTTATCTGTACAAACAACGAGAAGATGGAGACGGAGCAGCTGGTTATGGAAATAAACACGTTACAGCCAATGAGAATCAGTCCCAAATAGCACCCTGTTCAGTGTCAAGTAGCGCACTACTGTTGAGGGTCCATAAGACTCTGGTCAAAAGTAGCGCACTACTGTTGAGGGTCCATAAGACTCTGGTCAAAAGGAGTGCACTACTGTTGAGGGTCCATAAGACTCTGGTCAAAAGGAGTGCACCAGACAGGGATTTATAGAGTGCCGTTTGGGACAGATGCCCCCAAGAGATCGGCAAACTAGCATCACAAAGTCTACCAATAAAGTTCATCTGAACACAACATCTGTTATCAAAAATAACATTTCTCAAAGCCTAGTTAAAAACAAGCATATTATACCAAATACTTAAGCACAGCGTGTCTCCCTCTCTCTCCCTCTCTCTCAATCTCTCTCTCTCTCTCTCAATCTCTGTCGCTCTCTCTGTCTCTCTCTGTATCTCTCGCTCTCTCTCTGTCTCTCTCTCTCTCTCTCCCTCTCTCTCTCTCTCTCTCTCTCTCTCTCTCCCTCTCTCTCAATCTCTCTCTCTCTCTCTCTGTCTCTCTCTCTCCCTCTCTCTCAATCTCTCTCTCTCTCTCTCTCTCTCTCTGCCTCTCTCTCAATCTCTGTCTCTCTCTCTCTGTCTCTCTCTCTCTCTCTCAATCTCTGTTTCTCTCTCAATCTCTGTCTCTCTCTCTCTCTCCCTCTCTCTCAATCTCTGTTTCTCTCTCAATCTCTGTCTCTCTCTCTCTCAATCTGTCTCTCTCTCTCTCTCTCTGTTTCTCTCTCTCTTTCTCTCTCTCTCAATCTCTGTCTCTCTATCTTTGCAAACGGTTAAAGTACAAAAGGGAAAATAAATCAACATAAATATGGGTTGTATTTACAATGGTGTTTGTTCTTCACTGGTTGCCCTTTTCTTATGGCAACAGGTCACAAATCCTGCTGCTGTGACATTGGCACACTGTGGAATTTCACCCAGTAGATATGGGAGTTTATCAAAATTGGGTTTGTTGGTATCTAATTCTTTGTGGATCTGTGTAATCTGAGGGAAATATGTATCTCTAATGTGGTCATACATTGGGCAGGAGGTTAGGAAGTGCAGCTCAGTTTCCACCTCATTTTGTGGGCAGTGAGCACATAGCCTGTCTTCTCTTGAGAGCCATGTCTGCCTACGGCGGCCTTTCTCAATAGCAAGGCTATGCTCACTGAGTCTGTACATAGTCAAAGCTTTCCTTAAGTTGGGTAAGTCACAGTGGTCAGGTATTCTGCCACTGTGTACTCTCTGTTTAGTGCCAAATAGCATTCTAGTTTGCTCAGTTTTTTTGTTAATTCTTTCCAATGTGTCAAGTAATTATATTTTTGTTTTCTCATGATTTGGTTGGGTCTGTATGTGTCAGAGTTTGTCTGTATGTGTCAGAGTGTGTCTGAGTGTGTCTGTATGTGTCTGTATGTGTCAGAGTTTGTCTATGTGTCTGTATGTGTCTGAGTGTGTCTGTATGTGTCTGTGTGTGTTAGTGTGTGTGTGTGTGTCTGTGTGTGTCAGAGTTTGTCTATGTGTCTGTATGTGTCAGAGTTTGTCTATGTGTCTGTATGTATCTGTGTGTGTTAGTGTGTGTGTGTGTGTGTGTCTGTGTGTGTCTGTGTGTGTTGGTGTGTCTGTGTGTGTTGGTGTGTCTGTGTGTTGGTGTGTCTGTGTGTGTTGGTGTGTCTGTGTGTATTGGTGTGTGTCTGTGTGTGTTAGTGTGTCTGTGTGTGTTGGTGTGTGTCTGTGTGTGTTGGTGTGTCTGTGTGTGTTAGTGTGTCTGTGTGTGTTGGTGTGTCTGTGTGTGTTGATGTGTGTCTGTGTGTTTTAGTGTGTCTGTGTGTGTTAGTGTGTCTGTGTGTGTTGGTGTGTCTGTGTGTATTGGTGTGTGTCTGTGTGTGTTAGTGTGTCTGTGTGTGTTGGTGTGTGTCTGTGTGTATTGGTGTGTCTGTGTGTGTCTGTGTGTGTTGGTGTGTCTGTGCGTGTTGGTGTGTCTGTGTGTGTTGGTGTGTGTCTGTGTGTGTTAGTGTGTCTGTGTGTGTCTGTGTGTGTCTGTGTGTGTCTGTGTGTGTTGGTGTATGTCTGTGTGTATTGATGTGTGTCTGTGTGTGTTAGTGTGTCTGTGTGTGTTGGTGTGTGTCTGTGTGTGGTAGTGTGTCTGTGTGTGTTGGTGTGTGTCTGTGTGTGTTGGTGTGTGTCTGTGTGTGTTGGTGTGTGTCTGTGTGTGTTGGTGTGTGTCTGTGTGTGTGTGTTGGTGTGTGTCTGTGTGTGTGTGTTGATGTGTGTCTGTGTGTGTTGGTGTGTGTCCCCTCACAGTGCCCCTGTCGTTCTATGAGATGTTGTTAAATCTGTTTTTTAAAGGTCATTTTGCTGTTTGCTGAGTAATATGAGATGGAAGGTAGTTCCATGTGATCATGTCTCTGTATAATACTGTGTGTTGCTGTGAATTCGTTTTTGTTCTTGAGGACTGTAAAGGGACCCCTGGTGTCTTGTGGGGGATGTATGGGTGTGTGAAGAGACCCTTGGTGTCTTGTGGGGGATGTATGGGTGTGTGAACAGACCCATGGTGTCTTGTGGGGGATGTATGGTGTGTGAAGAGACCCCTGGTGTCTTGTGGGGGATGTATGGGTGTCTGAAGAGACCCCTGGTGTCTTGTGGGGGATGTATGGGTGTGTGAAGAGAACCCTGGTGTCTTGTGGGGGATGTATGGGTGTCTGAAGAGACCCCTGGTGTCTTGTGGGGGATGTCTGGGTGTGTGAAGAGAACCCTGGTGTCTTGTGGGGGATGTATGGGTGTCTGAAGAGACCCCTGGTGTCTTGTGGGGGATGTATGGGTGTCTGAAGAGACCCCTGGTGTCTTGTGGGGGATGTATGGGTGTCTGAAGAGACCCCTGGTGTCTTGTGGGGGATGTCTGGGTGTGTGAAGAGACCCCTGGTGTCTTGTGGGGGATGTATGGGTGTCTGAAGAGACCCCTGGTGTCTTGTGGGGATGTACGGGTGTCTGAGCTGAATGTTATTTGATTATGCAGAAGATCATAAATTTTCATTGCAGTAATTTATGTCTGTCTCCTGTCTGCCTGCCTCCTGTCTGCCTGCCTCCTGTCTGCCTGCCTCCTGTCTGTCTGCCTCCTGTCTGCCTGCCTCCTGTCTGCCTGCCTCCTGTATGTCTGCCTCCTGTCTGTCTGCCTCCTGTCTGCCTGCCTCCTGTCTCTCTGCCTCCTGTCTGTCTGCCTCCTGTCTGTCTGCCTCCTGTCTGCCTGCCTCCTGTCTGCCTGTCTCCTGTCTGCCTCCTGTCTGTCTGCCTCCTGTCTGTCTGCCTCCTGTCTGTCTGCCTCCTGTCTCTCTGCCTCCTGTCTGCCTGCCTCCTGTCTGTCTGCGTCCTGTCTACCTCCTGTCTGCCTGCCTCCTGTCTGCCTGCCTCCTGTCTGTCTGCCTCCTGTCTACCTCCTGTCTGCCTGCCTCCTGTCTGCCTGCCTCCTGTCTGTCTGCCTCCTGTCTGTCTGCCTCCTGTCTGTCTGGCTCCTGTCTGCTTCCTGTCTGTCTGCCTCCTGTCTGCCTCCGGTCTGTCTGCTTCCTGTCTGTCTGCCTCCTGTCTGTCTGCCCCCTGTCTGTCTGCGTCCTGTCTGTCTGTCTGTCTGTCTGTCTGTCTGTCTGTCTGTCTCCTGTCTTCCTCTGTCTGTCTCCTGTCTGTCTGTCTGTCTGTCTGTCTGTCTGTCTGTCTGTCTGTCTGTCTGTCTGTCTCCTGTCTTCCTCTGTCTGTCTCCTGTCTGTCTGTCTGTCTCCTGTCGGTCTGTCTCCTGTCTTCCTCTGTCTGTCTCTTGTCTGTCTCCTTTCTGTCTGGTGTGTGTGTCTCAGTTCCTGTTTGTAGCTCACTGCCTGTGTGTACTTTGTCTGTGAGTGTGTGTGTGTGAGTGTGTGTGTTTGTGTGTGGAGAGAGAGAGAGAGAGTGTGTGTGTGTGTGTGTGTGTGTGTGTGTGTGTGTGTGTGTGTGTGTGTGTGTGTGTGTGTGTGGAGAGAGTGTGTAATGTGCTGTCAGCAGGATTCTACCCAGATCATCAGGAGTTGCACATTGGCTGTCAGGATGAATCTGACTCACCCTCTCCTCCCCCCTCCTCCTCTCTCCTCTCCTCCTCCCCTCCTCTCCTCTCCTCTCCTCCTCTCTCCTCATCCCTCTCTCCTCTCCTCATCCCTCTCTACCATCCTCCTCTCTCCTCATCCCTCTCTCCCATCCTCCTCTCTCCTCCCCCTCCTCCTCATCCCTCTCTCCTCTCCACCCCCTCCTCCTCTCTCCTCATCCCTCTCTCCTCTCCTCCTCCCTCTCTCCTTTCCTCCTCTCTCCTCATCCCTCTCTCCTCTCCTCCTCCCTCTCTCCTCTCCTCCTCCCTCTCTCCTTTCCTCCTTTCTCCTCATCCCTCTCTCCTCTTCTCCTCCTCTCTCCTCATCCCTCTCTCCTCTCCTCCTCTCCTCTCTCGTGTCGTTGCACACTGCACTCCTTCCGACTCTGTGCTCTCCTTTAGTTTCACACCCCTGTGCACGCACCACACACACACACACACACACACACACACACACACACACACACACACACACACACACACACACACACACACACACACACACACACACACACACCACCCTCCCATCACCATGACCCCCCCATCTGTGTGTTTATCGGTTGGCGTGTCTTTTCTACTTGTGAACCCAAACTCCACTGCTGAACATCTGTCTAGGGTAGACTTGTCTTCCCAGCTCTCTCTCTGCCTCTGCGTGTGTGTGTGTGTGTGTGTCTATGCTCCATCTCTGCATCATCCTGATGTACCACCTGGTTGGCCGCTTCAGTTCAGAAAATTCAAAAAAGGCAGTTCGAATAACAACTGAGAGGAGAAGCAGAATGAATCAGGTCCATCTGATTGGTCTAAATCATGACGGACAGCTCCTCTGGCTAATCTGATTGGTCTAAATCATGACGGACAGCTCCTCTGGCTAATCTGATTGGTC
This sequence comes from Oncorhynchus mykiss, assembly GCF_057628025.1. Classification (NCBI taxonomy): domain Eukaryota; kingdom Metazoa; phylum Chordata; class Actinopteri; order Salmoniformes; family Salmonidae; genus Oncorhynchus; species Oncorhynchus mykiss. The sequence continues at coordinate 5,984,358 of NC_143037.1, read as the reverse complement.
TAAATCATGACGGACAGCTCCTCTGGCTAATCTGATTGGTCTAAATCATGACGGACAGCACCTCTGGCTAATCTGATTGGTCTAAATCATGACGGACAGCACCTCTGGCTAATCTGATTGGTCTAAATCATGACGGACAGCTCCTCTGGCTAATCTGATTGGTCTAAATCATGACGGACAGCTCCTCTGGCTAATCTGATTGGTCTAAATCATGACGGACAGCTCCTCTGGCTAATCTGATTGGTCTAAATCATGACGGACAGCTCCTCTGGCTAATCTGATTGGTCTAAATCATGACGGACAGCACCTCTGGCTATTCTGATTGGTCTAAATCATGACGGACAGCTCCTCTGGCTAATCTGATTGGTCTAAATCATGACGGACAGCACCTCTGGCTAATCTGATTGGTCTAAATCATGACGGACAGCTCCTCTGGCTAATCTGATTGGTCTAAATCATGACGGACAGCACCTCTGGTTAATCTGATTGGTTATCTGTCCCAGGTCATATGTGTATTCTCCCCCTCTCCACCCCCCCCCCCTCCCTCCCTCCCTCCCTCCCTCCCTGCCTCTCTCCCCCCCTCCCTCCCTCCCTCCCTCCCTCCCTGCCTCTCTCCCCCCCTCCCTCCCTCCCTCCCTCCCTGCCTCTCTCCCCCCTCCCTCCCTCCCTCCCTCCCTACCTCTCTCCCCCCCTCCCTCCCTCCCTGCCTCTCTCCCTCTCTCCCTCCCTCCCTCCCTCTCTCTCCCTCCCTCCCTCCCTCCCTCCCTGCCTCTCTCCCCCCCTCCCTCCCTCCCTGCCTCTCTCCCTCTCTCCCTCCCTCCCTGCCTCTCTCCCCCCCTCCCTCCCTCCCTCCCTGCCTCTCTCCCTCCGTCCCTCCCTCCCTGCCTCTCTCCCCCCTCCCTCCCTCCCTGCCTCTCTCCCTCCCTCCCTCCCTCCCTCTCTCCCCCCCCTCCCTCCCTGCCTCTCTCCCTCTCTCCCTCCCTCCCTGCCTCTCTCCCTCTCTCCCTCCCTCCCTCCCTCTCTCCCTCCCTCCCTCCCTCTCCCTCCCTCTCCCTCCCTCCCTCCCTCCCTCCCTCCCTCCCTCCCTCCCTCCCTCCCTCCCTCCCTCTCCCTCCCTCCCTCCCTCCCTCCCTCCCTCTCTCTCTCTCCCTCCCTCCCTCCCTGTAACTCACTGCGTGTACAGAGTCCATCGGTGCAGTTCTTGCTCTCCATCATACTCCCACTACAGTGCTGTCCTCCATTCCGGGGAGGGGGGGCCTGACACTCCCTGCTCCTCCAATGGGTACATTCTGTCCCACACGCTGACCACTTGGCCCAGTCCGTCCAGCCTCCGTCCACTATAGGGGTCAGAGATCAGGAGTTAGAGGCTTGGATAACAGAGTCTATGGATAACAGTCTATGGATAACAGAGTCTATAGATAACAGAGTCTATGGATAACAGTCTATGGATAACAGAGTTTATGGATAACAGAGTCTATGGATAACAGTCTATGGATAACAGAGTATATGGATAACAGAATATATGGATAACAGAGTATATGGATAACAGAGTCTATGGATAACAGAGTATATGGATAACAGAATATATGGATAACAGAGTCTATGGATAACAGAGTCTATGGATAACAGAGTCTATGGATAACAGAGTCTATGGATAACAGTATATGGAAAACAGAGTCTATAGATAACAGAGTCTATGGATAACAGTCTATGGATAACAGAGTTTATGGATAACAGAGTCTATGGATAACAGAGTATATGGATAACAGTCTATGGATAACAGAGTCTATGGATAACAGAGTATATGGATAACAGAATATATGGATAACAGAGTCTATGGATAACAGAGTCTATGGATAACAGAGTCTATGGATAACAGTCTATGGATAACAGAGTATATGGATAACAGAATATATGGATAACAGAGTCTATGGATAACAGAGTCTATGGATAACAGAGTCTATGGATAACAGTCTATGGATAACATAGTATATAGATAACAGAGTCTATGGATAACAGTCTATGGATAACAGAGTCTATGGATAACAGTCTATGGATAACAGAGTATATAGATAACAGAGTCTATGGATAACAGTCTATGGATAACAGAGTTTATGGATAACAGAGTATATGGATAACAGTCTATGGATAACAGAGTCTATGGATTACAGTCTATGGATAACAGAGTATATAGATAACAGAGTATATGGATAACAGTCTATGGATAACAGAGTTTATGGATAACAGAGTATATGGATAACAGTCTATGGATAACAGAGTCTATGGATTACAGTCTATGGATAACAGAGTATATAGATAACAGAGTATATGGATAACAGTCTATGGATAACAGAGTTTATGGATAACAGAGTCTATGGATAACAGTCTATGGATAACAGAGTATATGGATAACAGTCTATGGATAACAGAGTCTATGGATAACAGTCTATGGATAACAGAGTATATGGATAACAGAGTCTATGGATAACAGAGTATATGGATAACAGTCTATGGATAACAGAGTCTATGGATAACAGTCTATGGATAACAGAGTATATGGATAACAGTCTATGGATAACAGAGTATATGGATAACAGAGTCTATGGATAACAGAGTCTATGGATAACAGAGTATATGGATAACAGTCTATGGATAACAGTCTATGGATAACAGTCTATGGATAACAGAGTCTATGGATAACAGAGTATATGGATAACAGTCTATGGATAACAGAGTCTATGGATAACAGTCTATGGATAACAGAGTCTATGGATAACAGTCTATGGATAACAGAGTATATGGATAACAGAGTCTATGGATAACAGAGTCTATGGATAACAGAGTATATGGATAACAGTCTATGGATAACAGTCTATGGATAACAGTCTATGGATAACAGAGTCTATGGATAACAGAGTATATGGATAACAGTCTATGGATAACAGAGTCTATGGATAACAGTCTATGGATAACAGAGTCTATGGATAACAGTCTATGGATAACAGAGTCTATGGATAACAGAGTATATGGATAACAGAGTCTATGGATAACAGAGTCTATGGATAACAGAGTCTATGGATAACAGAGTATATGGATAACAGTCTATGGATAACAGAGTATATGGATAACAGTCTATGGATAACAGAGTATATGGATAACAGTCTATGGATAACAGAGTATATGGATAACAGTCTATGTGCAACAGAGATTATGGATAACAGTCTATGGATAACAGTCTATGGATAACAGAGTATATGGATAACATAGTCTATGGATAACAGAGTATATGGATAACAGTCTATGTGCAACAGAGATTATGGATAACAGTCTATGGATAACAGTCTATGGATAACAGAGTATATGGATAACATAGTATATGGATAACAGTCTATGGATAACAGAGTATATAGATAACAGAGTATATGGATAACAGTCTATGGATAACAGAGTATATAGATAACAGAGTATATGGATAACAGTCTATGGATAACAAAGTAATAGATAACAGAGTATATGGATAACAGTCTATGGATAACAGAATATATGGATAACAGACTATGGATAACAGTCTATGGATAACAGTCTATGGATAACAGAGTCTATGGATAACAGAGTCTATGGATAACAGTATATGGATAACAGAGTATTTGGATAACAGTCTATGGATAACAGAGTATATGGATAACAGAGTCTATAGATAACAGAGTATATGGATAACAGTCTATGGATAACAGAGTATATGGATAACAGAGTATATGGATAACAGAGTCTATGGATAACAGAGTATATGGATAACAGTCTATGGATAACAGTCTATGGATAACAGTCTATGGATAACAGAGTCTATGGATAACAGAGTATATGGATAACAGTCTATGGATAACAGAGTCTATGGATAACAGTCTATGGATAACAGAGTATATGGATAATAGTCTATGGATAACAGAGTATTTGGATAACAGAGTATATGGATAACAGAGTCTATGGATAACAGAGTATATGGATAACAGAGTATATGGATAACAGAGTATATGGATAACAGTCTATGGATAACAGTCTATGGATAACAGTCTATGGATAACAGAGTATATGGATAACAGAGTATATGGATAACAGTCTATGGATAACAGAGTCTATGGATAACAGTCTATGGATAACAGAGTCTATGGATAACAGTCTATGGATAACAGAGTATATGGATAACAGTCTATGGATAACAGAGTCTATGGATAACAGAGTATATGGATAACAGTCTATGGATAACAGTCTATGGATAACAGTCTATGGATAACAGAGTATATGGATAACAGAGTCTATGGATAACAGAGTATATGGATAACAGAGTATATGGATAACAGTCTATGGATAACAGTCTATGGATAACAGAGTTTATGGATAACAGTCTATGGATAACAGAGTATATGGATAACAGTCTATGGATAACAGAATATATGGATAACAGTCTATGGATAACAGAGTATATGGATAACAGTCTATGGATAACAGAGTATATGGATAACAGTCTATGGATAACAGAGTATATGGATAACAGTCTATGGATAACAGTCTATGGATAACAGTCTATGGATAACAGAGTATATGGATAACAGAGTATATGGATAACAGTCTATGGATAACAGTCTATGGATAACAGAGTCTATGGATAACAGTCTATGGATAACAGAGTATATGGATAACAGTCTATGGATAACAGAGTATATGGATAACAGTCTATGGATAACAGAGTATATGGATAACAGTCTATGGATAACAGAGTATATGGATAACAGTCTATGGATAACAGTATACAGAGAACAGTCTATAGATAACAGAGTCTATGGATAACAGAGTCTATGGATAACAGAGTCTATGGATAACAGAGTATATGGATAACAGTCTATGGATAAAATAGTATATGGAGAACAGTCTATGGATAACAGAGTATATGGATAACAGTCTATGGATAACAGTCTATGGATAACAGAGTATATGGATAACAGTCTATGGATAACAGTCTATGGATAACAGTCTATGGATAAAAGAGTATATGGAGAACAGTCTATGGATAACAGAGTCTATGGATAACAGAGTATATGGATAACAGTCTATGGATAAAATAGTATATGGAGAACAGTCTATGGATAACAGTCTATGGATAACAGTCTATGGATAACAGTCTATGGATAACAGAGTTTATGGATAACAGAGTCTATGGATAACAGAGTCTATGGATAACAGAGTATATGGATAACAGACTATATGGATAACAGTCTATGGATAAAAGAGTATATGGAGAACAGTCTATGGATAACAGTCTATGGATAACAGAGTATATGGATAACAATCTATGTGCAACAGAGATTATGGATAACAGTCTATGGATAACAGAGTCTATGGATAACAGTCTATGGATAACAGTCTATGGATAACAGAGTATATGGATAACAGAGTATATAGATAACAGTCTATGGATAACAGTCTATGGATAACAGAGTATATGGATAACAGAGTATATGGATAACAGAGTCTATGGATAACAGTCTATGGATAACAGAGTATTTGGATAACCGAGTATATGAATAACAGTATATGGATAACAGAGTATATGGATAACAGAGTATATAGATAACAGTCTATGGATAACAGTCTTTGGATAACAGAGTATATGGATAACAGAGTCTATGGATAACAGAGTATATGGATAACAGTGTATTTGGATAACAGAGTCTGCTTAATTTGTAATGTTTGTCTTCTTGATCTGTGAGTCATAAATACAGTTTGCATGAGGTTAAACTCTGTGTCTGATGTCCATACACCTGTTAATCATTCTCACCTGGACACAGAGTGGTTCTTACACCTGTTAATCATTCTCACCTGGACACAGAGTGGTTCATACACCTGTTAATCATTCTCACCTGGACACAGAGTGGTTCTTACACCTGTTAATCATTCTCACCTGGACACAGAGTGGTTCATACACCTGTTAATCATTCTCACCTGGACACAGAGTGGTTCATACACCTGTTAATCATTCTCACCTGGACACAGAGTGGTTCATACACCTGTTAATCATTCTCACCTGGACACAGAGTGGTTCATACACCTGTTAAAACCTGTTAAGTCTATAGGGGCGCTATTTCATTATTGGATAAAAAAACGTGCCCGTTTTAAGCGCAATATTTTGTCACGAAAAGATGCTCGATTATGCTGCAAAGATATTATCTGTGAGTGCCACAGAACTCATTCTACAGGCGAAACCAAGATGAAACTTTGAACAGGAAATGAGCAGAAATCCTGAAGCTCTGTTTTCAAATGTCTCCTTATATGGCTGTGAATGCACCAGGAACGAGCCTGTGCTTTCTGTCGTTTCTTCAAGATGTCTGCAGCATTGTGACGTATTTGTAGGCATATCATTGGAAGATTGGCCATAAGAGACTACATTTTCCAGGGGTCCGCCCGGTGTCCTTTGTCTAAATTTGTGCGTAATCTTCAATTGCGGTCATTATCTCCTGGGATTCAGGACAGAAAGCACACTTCAACGAAGGATATATCATCGAAGAGATATGTGAAAAACACCTTGAGGATTGGTTCTAAACAACGTTTGCCATGTTTCAGTCGATATTATGGAGTTCATTTGGAAAAAAGTTCGGCGTAATTGATGACTGGATTTTCGTTTTTTTTTGGTAGCCAAACGTGACGCACCAAATGATTTCTCTCTCTAAACAAATCATCTTTCAGGAAAAACTGAACATTTGCTATCTAACAGAGTCTCCTCATTGAAAACATCTGAAGTTCTTCAAAGGTAAATTATTTTATTTGAATGCTTTTCTGGTTTTTGTGAAAAATGTTGCCTGCTAATTGCTAACGCTAATGCTAACGCTAAATGCTACGCTAGCTAGCTACTGTTACACAAATGATTGTTTTCCTATGGTTGAGAAGCATATTTTGAAAATCTGAGATGACAGTGTTGTTAACAAAAGGCTAAGCTTGAGAGCTAGCATATTTATTTCATTTCATTTGCGATTTTCATGAATAGTTAACGTTGCGTTATGGTAATGAGCTTGAGTCTGTATTCACGATCCCGGATCCGGGATGGGGAGATCAGAGAGGTTTTAATCATTCTCACCTGGACACAGAGTGGTTCTTACACCTGTTAATCATTCTCACCTGGAAACAGAGTGGTTCATACACCTGTTAATCATTCTCACCTGGACACAGAGTGTTTCATACACCTGTTAATCATTCTCACCTGGACACAGAGTGGTTCATACACCTGTTAATCATTCTCACCTGGACACATGTGACTCTCTGGAAAGCCGAGCCCTCGCAGAAGGCTCCCCCGTTTAGAGGCGCAGGATTGGTGCAGCTGCGTGTCCGTCGCTGCCAGCCCCGCCCACACTGGGCATTACACTCCGACCACTCAGTCCACGAAGACCAGCCCCCACTCACTGAGAGAGAGACGCTGTCAGACTGACAGAAAATAATATCTTGTGTGTGTATGTGTGTGTGTGTGTGTGTGTGTGTGTGTGTGTGTGTGTTTATTTCTGCGTGTGTGTATTAAACAGCTTTGGTTGAGATTTGTAATGAGACGCAGAGTGTGTTGCTCCTCACCGTAGACGATAAGCGTGGCGGTACTACTGCGTCTCTTGGCTATCTGGTTGCGTGCCACACAGGTGTAGTTGGCCGTGTCAGAGAGACGGGCCTGTTTAATAATGAGGTCATTTTCTACGGTCATCAGGAAGTTAGAGTCCTGAGACGGATCTATGGTGTCCTCATTCTTCAACCAGTCCACCTGGGGGAGGGGAGAGGGGGAGAGGAGAAGGGAGAGGAGAAAGGAGAGGAGAAGGGAGAGGAGAAGGGAGAGGAGAAGGGAGAGGAAGACATTCAGATAAAATGTCTGACACAAATACACGAACAAACAAACAAACAACTCATGGGTGGACTCATTAACACACGACAAATACTCATTAACACACGGCAAATACTCATTAACACTGTCTAGAGGTCTGTCTAGAGGATTGTCTAGAGGATTGTCTAGAGGATTGTCTGGAGGATTGTCTAGAGGATTGTCTAGAGGATTATCTAGAGGATTGTCTAGATGATTGTCTAGAGGATTGTCTGGAGGATTGTCTAGAGGATTGTCTAGAGGATTGTCTAGAGGATTGTCTAGAGGTCTGTCTAGAGGATTGTCTATAGGATTGTCTAGAGGATTGTCTAGAGGATTGTCTAGAGGTCTGTCTAGAGGATTGTCTAGAGGATTGTCTAGAGGTCTGTCTAGAGGATTGTCTAGAGGATTGTATAGAGCATTGTCTAGAGGTCTGTCTAGAGGATTGTCTAGAGGTCTGTCTAGAGGATTGTCTGGAGGATTGTCTAGAGGTCTGTCTAGAGGATTGTCTAGAGGTCTGTCTAGAGGATTTTCTGGTGGTCTGTCTAGATAATTGTCTAGAAGTCTGTCTAGAGGATTGTCTAGAGGATTGTCTGGAGGTCTGTCTAGAGGATTGTCTGGAGGATTGTCTAGAGGATTGTCTGGAGGATTGTCTAGAGGTCTGTCTAGAGGATTGTCTAGAGGTTTGTCTGGAGGTATGTCTAGAGGATTGTCTAGAGGTCTGTCTAGAGGATTGTCAAGAGGATTGTCTGGAGGTCTGTCTAGAGGATTGTCTAGAGGATTGTCTAGAGGATTGTCTAGAGGTCTGTCTAGAGGATTGTCTAGAGGATTGTATAGAGCATTGTCTAGAGGTCTGTCTAGAGGATTGTCTAGAGGTCTGTCTAGAGGATTGTCTGGAGGATTGTCTAGAGGTCTGTCTAGAGGATTGTCTAGAGGTCTGTCTAGAGGATTTTCTGGTGGTCTGTCTAGATAATTGTCTAGAAGTCTGTCTAGAGGATTGTCTAGAGGATTGTCTGGAGGTCTGTCTAGAGGATTGTCTGGAGGATTGTCTAGAGGATTGTCTGGAGGATTGTCTAGAGGTCTGTCTAGAGGATTGTCTAGAGGTTTGTCTGGAGGTATGTCTAGAGGATTGTCTAGAGTTCTGTCTAGAGGATTGTCAAGAGGATTGTCTGGAGGTCTGTCTAGAGGATTGTCTAGAGGATTGTCTAGAGTCAGAATGAGACTTGAGGAACCCTGATGATTTAGCTGCCACTGTCTGTTGTTCCCATAGAAGCAGAATCTCATTCTAGTTCTGTTGTTGTTTCCTGTTCATTGTTTTGCGTTTGAAAAGCAATAAAAAAGAATTGATTGAAAAACAAAAAAACAGGACAAGACTCAGGATGAGGATGAAGAGTGATGATGAGGATGTGTGCAGAAGGTAGATGGGTAACTCTGACAGGGCACACACACACACACACACACACACACACACAAACAACTAGCCACCGTGCTTCTACACCTGCATTGCTTGCTGTTTGGGGTTTTAGGCTGGGTTTCTGTACAGCACTTTGAGATATCAGCTGATGTACGAAGGCCTTTATAAATACATTTGATTTGATTTGACACACACACACGCACACGCACACGCACACACACACACACACAGGTAGTGTACCTCAGCAGGGGGCATGCCCTCGGGAGGTCGACACTGCAGCAACACCTCCTGCTCCAATCTCACCTCTCGACCCAGAGGCTCCTGCTCAAAGGTCTTACGCAGATCTGCAGAGGGGGGGGGGGGGGGGGCAAGAGAGTTAAACTGTTAACACAGTCGAAGGTGTAAGTGAGGAAGAACGTGTAACTGAGTGACAAAACATTAAGACCCCCCCCCCCCCATTTTCACTCAGATCAGCCTCAATTCCTCAAGACATGGACTCTACAAAGTCCAGAACCCGGCAGCATTGCAGTTCTTGACACACTCCAACCGGCGCGCCTGGCGCTTTCAACCCTGGTCTTTTGTCTTGACCCCTCACCCTCTGAATGGCCTCTGAACACGATTCAGGTCTCAAGGCTTCAAAGAAGAAGAAGAAGAAGAAGAAGGAGAAGAAGAAGAAGGAGAAGGAGAAGAAGAAGAAGAAGAAGAAGAAGAAGGAGAAGAAGAAGAAGAAGGAGAAGGAGAAGAAGAAGGAGAAGAAGAAGAAGAAGAAGAAGGAGAAGAAGAAGAAGAAGGAGAAGAAGAAGAAGAAGAAGAAGAAGAAGGAGAAGAAGAAGAAGAAGGAGAAGAAGAAGAAGAAGAAGGAGAAGGAGAAGAAGAAGAAGAAGAAGAAGGAGAAGAAGAAGAAGAAGGAGAAGGAGAAGAAGAAGAAGAAGAAGGAGAAGAAGAAGAAGAAGAAGAAGGAGAAGAAGAAGAAGAAGGAGAAGAAGAAGAAGAAGAAGAAGAAGAAGAAGAAGGAGAAGAAGAAGAAGAAGGAGAAGAAGAAGAAGAAGAAGACGAAGAAGAAGGAGAAGAAGAAGAAGGAGAAGAAGAAGGACCCGTCTCCTCCCTTTCATCTACACTGATTGAAGTGGATTTTACAAGTGACATCGATAAACACACCACACACACACACCACACACACACACACACACACACACACACACACACACACACACACACACACACACACACACAGTACCTACATGCGATGCGGACGTACGCGCGGCTACTCTTGGTGGTGCCTGCAGAGCTCCAGGCCACACACTGACACCAGTAGTCCTCCAGACCAAACAGTTCCTCCACCTGGGTCCTCGATACAGAGATATCCACCTCCCTCACCACCAGGCCTGGGAGAGAGAGGGGAGAGAGGGGAGTGATGGGAGAGGGGAGATAGGGGAGAGATGGGAGAGGGGAGAGATGGGAGAGGAGAGATAGGGGGAGAGAGGATAGAGGAGATAGGGGGAGAAAGGAGAGAGGGGAGAGGGGAAAGGGGAGAAATGGGATAGGAGAGAGGTGGAGAGTAGAGAGACGGGAGAGAGGAGAGAGGGGGAGAGGGGAGGAGAGAGGGGAGAGAGGAGATAGGGGGAGAAAGGAGAGAGGGGAGAGGGGAAAGGAGAGAGAGGGAGAGGAGAGAGGGGGAGAGAGGAGAGAGAGGGGAGAGAGGAGAGAGGGGGAGAGGGGAGGAGAGAGGGGAGAAGAAAGAGAGGGAGAGAGGGGAGATGGGAAAAAGAGGGGAGAAAGAGGGGAGGAGAGAGGGGAGAGAGGGGGAGAGGTAGCATATGTTTAGGAATTAATAGAAGTGTTTTGAGTAAAAAAAATCTAATTTTATTTGTCACATGCACATGGTTAGCAGATGTTAATGCGAGTGTAGCGAAATGCTTTTGCTTCTAGTTCCGACAATGCAGTAATAACCAACGAGTAATCTAACTAACAATTCCAAAACTACTGTCTTATACACACAAGTGTAAAGGGATATAGAATATGTACATAAAGATATATGAATGAGTGATGGTACAGAACGGCATAGGCAAGATGCTGTAGATGGTATTGAGTACAGTATTTACATATGAGATGAGTAATGTAGGGTATGTAAACATTATATAAAGTGGTAGTGTTTTGAGTCAGAGTTTTGGGTCAGAGTTTTGAGTCAGTGTTTTGAGTCAGAGTTTTGAGTCAGAGTTTTGGGTTAGTGTTTTGAGTCAGAGTTTTGGGTCAGAGTTTTGAGTCAGTGTTTTGAGTCAGAGTTTTGAGTCAGAGTTTTGGGTTAGTGTTTTGAGTACAGTATGTTTGAAAGTCTATAGGAACTCGTAGTTATGGAGAATTTACAAGTGAGTTCAGCGTTAATGTGAGACTGGTGTGAATGAGATTGTTGTATCTGTGAATGTTTCCGTGTCTGTGAAGGCTGGTGAAATCGTGTGTAATTCTAGTACCCGTGATCTGATCGAGGCTCTCTCTGGTCACATGATCGTTCTGGTTGACCCACTCTCCGTTACACTTGAAGTATATCTGCGTGGCGGGGGCGGCTCTACAGCGGAGCTGGACGGGTCGGTTCTTGACGATGAACCCGTCCTTCGGTTCCAGCTGGAACTCTGGGAGCGGTTCTGCCGAGGCGAAGGAGAACGAGTCCGGAATCACGTCACTGTAGTCGATGCTCTCTGGAGGGGGGGGGGGGGGGGGGGTCACACAGACACACAACATGGTCAGGAGGCCTTAGTTACTCACTAGAGGGAGGAGAGAGGACATTAGAGAAAGGGAGTGTATGTGTGTGTGTGTGTGTGTGTGTGTGTGCCAGACGGAGTGCGTGACAGTAGTAATAGTGTGAATGTCCTGACTGAGCCGAGTCACAAAGACCTTTAAGGTGTTGACAGGTTGTAGTGCACACACACACACACACACACACACACACACACACACACACACACACACACACACATGCACGCACGCACGCACACACACACTCTCATTTCCACTCCTTACTGGGAGACCCTAACACCCATAAAGGCTGTGTTAGCTGCAGCAGCTCAGTCCCCTTGGTGCCCACCATTACTACACAGTCTATTGCTGAAGCCAGCACACAGCCGGGAGCAGGGTTGGAGAGGAAGAGGAGAGGAAGAGGAGAGGAAGTGGAGAGGAAGTGGAAAGGAAGTGGAGAGGAAGAGGAGAGGAAGGGGAGGGGAAGTGGAGAGGAGGAGGAGAGGAAGAGGCGAGGAAGGGGAGAGGAAGAGGAGAGGAGGAGGAGAGGAAGAGGCGAGGAAGGGGAGAGGAAGAGGAGAGGAGGAGGAGAGGAAGAGGCGAGGAAGGGGAGAGGAAGAGGAAGAGGAGAGGAAGAGGAAGAGGCGAGGAAGGGGAGAGGAAGAGGAAGAGGAGAGGAAGAGGAGAGGAAAAGGCGAGGAAGAGGAGAGGAAGGGGAGAGGAAGAGGAAAGGAAGTGGAGAGGAAGAGGAGAGGAAGAGGAGAGGAAGAGGAGAGGAAGGGGAGAGGAAGAGGAAAGGAAGTGGAGAGGAAGAGGAGAGGAAGAGGAGAGGAAGGGGAGAGGAAGAGGAAGAGGAGAGGAAGAGGAGAGGAAGAGGTGAGGAAGAGGAGAGGAAGGGGAGAGGAAGAGGAAAGGAAGTGGAGAGGAAGAGGCGAGGAAGAGGAGAGGAAGGGGAGAGGAAGAGGAAGGGAGAGGAAGGGGAGAGGAAGGGGAGAGGAAGAGGAGAGGAGGGGGAGAGGAAGAGGAAAGGAAGTGGAGAGGAAGAGGTGAGGAAGAGGAGATGAAGGGGAGAGGAAGAGGAGAGGAAGGGGAGAGGAAGGGGAGAGGAAGGGGAGAGGAAGAGGAAGGGAAAGAGGAGAGGAAGAGGAGAAAAAGGGGAAAGGAGCGGAAGGGGAGAGGAAGAGGAGAGGAAGAGGAGAGGAAGGGGAGAGGAAGAGGAGAGGAGAGGAAGAGGAGAGGAAGAGGAGAGGAAGGGGAGAGGAAGGGGAGAGGAAGAGGAAGGGGAAGAGGAGAGGAAGAGGAGAAGAAGAGGAAAGGAGAGGAAGAGGAGAGGAAGAGGAGAGGAAGAGGAGAGGTAGAGGAGAGGAAGAGGAGAGGAAGACTGTACTGTACTTTCCCAGCTCCCTCTCCCCATGGCCATAACAAACTCACACAAAGAGACAAATACCTATCTCTCCGTCTCCCTGTCTCCTTCTCTCGCACGTCTTTCACACGCATACCCCCACACACACACACCCACACACACACACCCACACACCATTTAACTAATCTATCACTTTCTGTCAAAAGAAAAATCCGTGAAAGTATCTCAGGCATTTGAACTCCTCTATCAGTAAAGAAAGCAGCATCGTCATTGGCTGTTACGACATGACTGAAGACGATTGGCCTTCAAGCCTTTAGATCCCGTGTCATCACCTCTGTTAGCTGAGCTCGTTCCGTCACACGAACGCGCGCGTGTGTGTGTGTGTGTCGTTCAGCTATCCCTTTCACTACTTCTTGTGGCTCTAGCATATTAGATGGTTGTCTCTCTCTGTGTGTGTGTGTGTGTGTGTGTATTCAGACCTTCCTCTCCCTGCATGTTGTAGCTCTGATATATCTAAATAAATTGTTAATGTCCCTGATGTTCAGACGTAGATATCAACTACATCTGTCTGTCTCGTCTACGATAGCGATCTGAATTCAATAGCCATGAAATTAGAGACGAAAAGGATGGAGTGAGTTGGTACCCTGCTGGATGTGTGTGTGTGTGTGTCGGTCTACTCCTCTGCTAAAGGACATCAGGCTGGTTCAGCTCTAACGTTGGTTGGATCACAACACAATGCCGAGACGTTTCTTTTCTTACACTGACTGGTTAACTGGTTAACTGGTCAACTGGTCAACTGGTCAACTGGTTAACTGGTCAACTGGTCAACTGGTCAGCTGGTCAACTGGTCAACTGGTCAACTGGTTAATTGGTCAACTGGTTAACTGGTTAACTGGTTAACTGGTCAACTGGTCAACTGGTTAACTGGTCAACTGGTCAACTGGTTAACTGGTCAACTGGTCAACTGGTCAGCTGGTCAACTGGTTAACTGGTCAACTGGTTAACTGGTCAGCTGGTCAACTGGTCAACTGGTCAGCTGGTCAACTGGTCAACTGGTCAACTGGTTAATTGGTCAACTGGTCAACTGGTCAACTGGTCAACTGGTCAACTGGTCAACTGGTTACCTGGTCAACTGGTCAACTGGTCAACTGGTCAACTGGTTAACTGGTCAAGTGGTTAACTGGTCAAGTGGTTAACTGGTTAACTGGTTAACTGGTCAAGTGGTTAACTGGTTAACTGGTTAACTTAACGGTGCTCTTTGTACCATGTTAGAATCTTAATCTACCACTAGACAGTAACAGGGGTGGAAATTGAGCTAGCCCGCTAGCCTGCTAGACCACTAGTCCGCTAGTCTGCTAGCCCGTTAGTCCGCTAGTCCGCTAGCCCGCTAGTCTGCTAGCCCGCTAGTCCGCTAGCCCACTAGTCTGCTAGCCCGTTAGTCCGCTAGCCCGCTAGTCTGCTAGCCCGCTAGTCCGCTAGCCCACTAGTCTGCTAGCCCGTTAGTCCGCTAGCCCGCTAGTCTGCTAGCCCGTTAGTCCGCTAGTCCGCTAGTCTGCTAGCCCGCTAGTCCGCTAGCCCACTAGTCCGTTAGTTCGCTAGTCCGCTAGCCAGCTAGTCTGCTAGCCCGCTAGTCCGCCAGCCCGCTAGTCTGCTAGCCCGCTAGTCCGCTAGCCCGCTAGCCTATAGGACGTTTCAGACTGGGCTAGTAGAAAATGTGCCCAACTAGCCAGGCTACTGGACCAGGATGTTAACCAGGCCATCAGAAATTGTGGTCGTTTCCTCCCTGGTTAGGAACATGTTTTGCATACTAAACGTTATCAGAAGGAGAGATTGCAGAGAGACATCGATAGCAACCAACCCATGCTAAGCTCAGAGATATTACCTTCTGATCACTAGCAGTCAGACTGGCCCAAGCTAAGCACGAGGACAGAATCTAATGGTTTTCAGATAATTAGCAGTCAGATTTTCTGGCTGCCCAAACTGGATGGATAGAGGGAGGAGAGGAGAGGGGGATGGATAGAGGGAGGAGAAGAGAGGGGGATGGATAGAGGAAGGAGAGGAGAGGGGGATGGATAGAGGGAGGAGAGGAGAGGGGGATGGATAGAGAGAGGAGAGGGGGATAGATAGAGGGAGGAGAGGAGAGGGGGATCGATAGAGAGAGGAGAGGGGGATGGATAGAGGGAGGAGAGGAGAGGGGGATGGATAGAGGGAGAAGAGGAGAGGGGGATGGATAGAGGGAGGAGAGGAGAGGAGAGGGGGAAGGGTAGAGGGAGGAGAGGAGAGGAGAGGGGGATGGGTAGAGGGAGGAGAGGAGAGGGGGATGGATAGAGGGAGGAGAGGAGAGGAGAGGGGGATGGATAGAGGGAGGAGAGGAGAGGGGGATGGGTAGAGGGAGGAGAGGAGAGGAGAGGGGGGTGGATAGAGGGAGGAGAGGAGAGCACAGGGGCCAGAGGGTGGCCAGAATAGACCTGTCATTCTGAATCTGTCTCAACCTGTCACCCACACAGCAGTCTTCTCTCCTACTGCGGAAGAACAGGTCACACACGCACACAGACACACGCACACACAGACGCACAATCACACATAAACACACGCACACACACTTCAATCTGAGTAATGTTTAAATATGATTACACGTTCACACACTGGTTCAGATCAATCCCAAGGTCCCTCTGTTTCTCTGTCTTTCCTTCTCCCTCTCTCTCTCTCCCTCTCTCGCTCTCTGTCTCTCTCTCTCTCTGTCACTCTCTCTCTCTGTCTCTCTCTCTCTCTCTTTCTTTCTTTCTTTCTCTGTCTCTCTCTCTCCATTCCTCTCCCCCGCTCTCTCTCTCTCTCTCTCTCTCTTTCCTTATCCCTCTCTCTCTCTCTCTCTCTTTCTTTCTTTCTTTCTTTCTTTCTTTCTTTCTCCCTCTCTGTCTCTCTCTCTTTCTCTCTTTCCTTCTCCCTCTCTCTCTGTCTCTCTCTCTCTGTCTCCGTCTCTCTCTCTCCCTCTGTCTCCATCTCTCTCTCGTGTATCCCTCTCTTTCAGTCTGTCTCTCCTCACTAAGCTCTAAGCTGTAGTCTTTTAGACTTTGATTTGTTCAGACTTTGAGTTCTCTGTCAATAAGCAATTGCGTTTCTATTCTCTGCCTGCCTTTGTCAAGGCATTGATCGTGTTGTTCAACCACAGAGCAAAGCACACTACCTATCTGTCACTCTCTTAGAGATATATAGAGAGAGACACACTACCTATCTGTCACTCTCTTAGAGATATAGAGAGAGAGACACACTACCTATCTGTCACTCTCTTAGAGATATATAGAGAGAGACACACTACCTATCTGTCACTCTCTTAGAGCTGGAGACTGACAGAGATATAGAGATATAGAGAGAGAGACACACTACCTATCTGTCACTCTCTTAGAGATATAGAGAGAGAGAGAGACACACTACCTATCTGTCACTCTCTTAGAGATATATAGAGAGA